>NW_024581136.1:7710589-7834255 GCF_017639235.1 Corvus kubaryi | reverse complement strand
CCCCGCGGCCCCATCCCCGCGGCCCCATCCCCGCGGCCCCATCCCCGCGGCCCCATCCCCGCGGCCCCATCCCCGCGGCCCCGCCTGTGCAGCGCCGCACCCGCGGCGGCGGGGCCGAGGCGGGGCTTGGCCGCTCGCCCCTCCCCGGCGGCAGCGGCTCCGTGCGCCGGCAGCGGCTCCTGTTGCGCCGCCGGTGCCCTCGCTGCGCCGGCCCGCCCACCGCCGTATAAAGCCCGGCGCGGGGGGAGTGCCCGTGGCTGCTCCCGCCGCGGAGGAGGAGCGGTGTCTGGCCGCCGCGGTCCCCAGGCGCTTTCTCCCCTCTGGTTTTCCACGCCCGCCCCTTTTCCCCGCTGTCGGGGGCCGGTGGCGCGGGCAGGCCGGCGGGTGCGGAGGGCGAAGATGGCGTGGAGCGGCGCCCGGTGGCCGCGGCTGCTGCTGTCGCTGCTGGCCCTGGCGCTGCCGGCGGCGGCGGAGCGGCGCCCCGGCCCCGCAGGTGAGCGCGGTGCGGGCTTTGGGGCGCGGTGCGGGGGTTGGGATGCGGTGGCCGCGCCCGCGGGAGGTGTGTGCGGGCGGCGGGGATGCGCTGCTGGCCGGGCGGCATCGGTCGCTGTGTGCCTGCCGGCTCGGCAACATCCGCCGGGAAGGGAGCGCTGGGACCCGCCGCTTTGCCGGGTTATTTATTTATTTCCCACCGGCCCGTCCCTGCCCCGCACTGTAACGCGGAGCGGCTCGGCGCTGGGGGAAGGGGCCGGGGCAGCGCTCCCCAGGTTGCCGTCGAGACGAACCGCGCAGCTGAAAGTGTCGTAACCCGACCAGGAGTTCATAGATGCCTAATTCCACTTAAGCGAGGGAAAAAAAAAAGAAAAAGGATTCCTTAAGGGGAATTGAGCCTCCTAAACTTTCTTGTTGCCCGCTCTCCCCCCTTTTTCGTCCGTCTCCTCGAGACAAGGTGTTGATGAACACATTTTTCCAGTGCTGGGAAAAGCAATAGCATCAGTCACTGCTTCTCTGAACTTGAGCAACTGCTGATGAGGTTTCGTACTTCGTGCAAAATTCAGCTGGAGACTCCAGTGCCCCTTCCAGCCCCGCAGAGCCTTCCCTGCCTTTCACTCATGTTCTCGAGTGGCTTTTGCTTCAAGGAGCCGGGAGGTGCAAAGAAATTTTATCTTCAGCACGTAAAATAAAGAAATGTGTACAGGAAATTCCCTCAGATACAGGTGTCCAAGCACATGTATGTCCAACAATATGCCAAAACATATTTTTTGCTCTAATACTGTTTAGAGTCTGTACTTCTGATTTTTATTCTAGGCATACAAAGGTATTTCATTCCACTACGTTATTACCACATGAAATCCAAAATAGTTTCATTTCTTGGCTTGTTTTCTCAAGAGTGTAATCAAGTTATTTTTAATATCTAGCTTAATTCCTTCTGGGGTGAACAAGGAGGCTTCTTTATTTGAGAAGCAAGTTTTGTCAGCAAGTTCTAACTTTGATATGAAAACTACTGATTTAGTTGATAAGTAGTGTAAAAAGTTAATCTAAAAAAAGTTGTGTTGGAGAATACCAGAGTCCTCTCAATGAACATCTAGTTTCCAGTTTTCTTAATACTTTGCTACTTTTGGTCATTCAGAGGATTCCTCTGAAGGCTGTGGTGTGGTTGCTGTGTGTTGGAGGGGGTGAGCGTTACCCCTCAGCCTTTGCTGCCTGTCGGAATGCACCCCCCGGGGACAGGTTTGAGCAAAAAGTTGAGCTCCTCTCCCTGTTTTCAGGGCAGCGAGGTTGTAAGTCAGCCTTTGTTGGAAATCAGTTATGGCAAACAGTTATTCTCTCAAACCTATCTATTCAAATAATGGGTTTTTTTAAACTGTGCTCTTGAAGTGTGGGCTGTCAGACTGGTGTAAACTAATAGCTGGCATGGTAAGGATTTTTATTTAATCCTGCTGCTTTTCAAATGTGTGCAAAGCAGAGTCCCTATTCCAGACAGCACTGTATGATTCAGCAACCCAAAAATAGACTGCTCTGTCTATATCAATAATAAAAATGATGCTACACAAATTTCAGTGCAAAAGAACACTGAGAAGTTTATATATAGATGTTAATGCAGGAGGACCTTAATTGTTTTTAATTTAGACATGAGTAGCCTGAGTTGTAGAAATCTCTGCTGAAACCACTCTGAGTAGTTTCTTGACCTCAGACACTGCCTGCTGTGTTACTTGTTTTTATTCCAGTTTTAACCCTTAAATGTTTTCCCCGAGTGTGCGTTGTATTACTTGACGAAGGGCAGACCTTATGGTGCCTCTGTTTCTAGAAATCTGTTCTGTAATTTCTAGTCTCCTGATCCTTTGTGCAATTCGGTGTAAAACAGCAGGTGAAGGCACAATTTACATGTCAGTTTTTAGTGCAGTCCATTAGCGTTGCTTTCTTGAGACAAAAGCTCTAACAAGACTGTCTGGAACCAACTGCCAAGCTGCATCTTTATTTCTCGATAAGACTTTACTCAGAAAGGCTTGGAAAAAGAATTGCAGGAGAGCTGCCTGTTGCTCAGCACTGGTTACAGGGAGCAATCAGTGTGGCTCTGTGGCAAACTGTGTTTGCAGAAATCTCTCTGCGCTCCTTCCCTGGCCGCAGGTTTATGTTTCAGGCAATCACAGAGAAGAGCACTGTTGAGCTCGGGAACACTGGCTTCTGTGTGATGAAGATGCAAAAGTTTCTGTGTTAAAACATCGGTGCTGAAATATTTCCATTGCACGCTGCTTGCAGATTGCTTATTGTGACACACAGAAAGTCAGTGGAAACAACTTTTGTCATTGTATGAGAAGCCAGCACTCTCTTGGCAGCAGATGTAAATGATGTTCTCACCTAGGATGTTTTATCAATCAGCTGTTTGCATGGGAAATGACTTTGCAGCCTTTGAGTCTGTTCCCCAGAGTGGCAGTGGGGACTTGGCCGGAGCCATGCTGAGGCATTTGGGCCCAGCTTGTAATGGTGGCAGTGGGGCGGGGTTTGAGGTGGGCTCCATGGTTTGTTGCTGTCTGTGTGCTCCCAAAGTGGGAGGGGTGGCTTGGGGTGCTCCAGCAGTGTGGGTGGCTTCCCAGAGCAGCCGGGCTGGGAGGTGTGGCAGCTCAGCTGTCTGTAGAGCACTCTGAGCCCCTGGGCTTTCCTCCACCCCAGTGTCCCTCAAGTGCTGGTCACAAATGCTTCAGGCAGTAATTGCTGGCTGGTCTAGCTCTGCAAGGACTCACTTTGGGATACAGCATGTACTGCTGCAATTTCTGTTAATTTGGGCTGAGACTAAATGGTCTGAGTGACAGCGATCGATAGGCCTTTCCTTCTGGGTCACCTGTGGTGCGCAAACAAGAAAATTAAGTCATTCAACCATCCTGACATACTTATTAGAAGTACTGACAGACTCGGCATGCTTGGTGGAAGAGAGGCCATAAGGCCAGCGCTCTGTGCCTGCCTCTGTCTCTCTGCCCAATTTTCTGTCTCTTGCCTCTTTACCGGCACTACTTCTGTGTCCTCTTGTCACCGCAGTACCTAAAACTGCTACATAAATCTGTGTTGTGGAAAAACCTCTTCTAGATCTCTTGGGAGTTTTGTGCCTTTTTTGTGAGGACTGTATGAAAAAGCTGCCCCTTAGAGGAGAAGGGTAAAAGCAGAGGGTGATGAACCCAGAACTGACCCTGCAGGAGACAGCTCCTGGGGCTGTCTGGGGCACATCATACATATGCCATCAGTGTGCACCACTTACATGGGAATTACCTACTCATGGAGATATCTTTAGCCTCCAGCTTTGAAATAAATAGTGAATGACAAATGGAACAGTGTGTAGTGGGGGGTGTGGGTGTTTGGAAGTTAGTTAAAAGTAAGCAAACATTGCTGTAGAGGTGCAGAGCAGCAAAGCTGTGCTTTCATCACATATTTTTCCCTTCGAAAATACTCATCCTTGAAGACACCCAAGGTCTGCAGTCTGTGTTCTCTGAAGCACTTGGGTTAGAGGCCACACAGTGCCAGTCTCTGTGGCAAAATTTAAAAAAAAAAAAAAAAGTAGATTTGTTTGGTCTGGCTTTTCTTTCTTTTCGTAGGTGGAGGGAATAATTAAGATGTGGAAGTACACCACAGGGTAGGATGTGACATTGCTTCTCTCCGTGATATACAGTAGGGTTACTGCAACTTTGACTGTAAAATGCATTTCTAATTAAAGCAAGGAGAAGTAAAACAGTTGTGACCTTTATCATCAATATTGGATGCTGTAAATTGCACTGAAAAGGCTTAGTGGAATGACCACCGTGTTTATCTGAGCCAGGGGTGGTTTGTGTGAAATGCATTTCTGTCAAGGATCTAAACTAACATTATTTCTCAGGGTTTTCTTTAGGTTGGTGACATATTCTGGAGAGTCATAATTTGTGTGCAAGTTTTTAGCTTGTTCCCTCACTGCTGCTTACTTAAGCACAAGTGACTTTGTCTTTTCATAAGGAAGTGTTTAGTTTGTCTGTTGAATTAGCACTATCACTGTGTAATCAAAAGCAATGTCTTTCCATTTGTGTAGAGCTGCCAGTCTGGATTACAAATTACTTGACATGCTGCTCAAGTGAACTCCCTTGTCATGGGGAGTAAGTATGGTCACAGAAAGGGTGTTTTCATTTATAATGTTAATTTCTTTTAGTTTTTGAAGGACCAGTTGCAAACAGGTTGAAAAGTGAAGAATATTTTTGATCCCTCTTAATTTAAACAGTAGCAGGGCTCTTCCAGCACAAAGCACAGCTTGACCAAACAGTTTACAGCAGGATTGTGTCTCGTGTGGTGATGTAGCTCTAGGGAATAAATGATGCTTAACTATCAGGGAATACAAGCTTGCAGTCACAGCCTGACACTACAAGTAGCTTTAGGATTTAGAGAACTACTTCTAGATCTTTCCTTAAGGCAAATTTGGTTTTAAAAATGTGGATTATACTGGTGATAAGGAGACTAAATACATAAAGTTGCAGTTTTATCCCATATATCTGTTCTTGTAATGAAAGAGCAAGTACATTTTTTAAAGCTGCAGTATTTGTAATTAATGGAAACTAACTATAAGGAAACAAAGACAAAAAAATGCTAAACAAAAATAGGCTTGTCATTTAAGTGCCACTCCTTTGAGAACGAATTCTGTACCTATGGGTCTGTGTTAGTGTGCTGAATGAGCCCATTCTTGCTGAAATCAGCTGTGCAGAAACTAATCAGTATCTGATGGTGTTGCTCTTTAATTTTTTTTACCTTGTTTTTCAAAAAAAAGTAAAAATAGATGGTTTGGTTTTTTTAGTTCATATGAAACTTTGATATGGTGTCTTTGTAAGCACTTTGCTTAATTATGTGTTACATCACTGTAAAGCCATTGTACATGTGTTGGATCAGAACCAGACCCATAACTTTAGTTCCTGAAGTTGCTGGGTGAAATGTATGGTGCTAAAAGATCTTTAAATATACATCATACGTGACATGTCATGGTGTCTTGTGTCACAAGTAGGACAGAAGTTTTTATTTCATGATTTGAAAGACTGAGTTGCACAAGACAGGGCACAAGTGTGGAGTTTAAATTTCTTGTTCACACAGGAGAGGGAATTTTGAAAAATATGGGATTTCTTTTTATTTCTGGAGTAGTGTCACTTGTGTTTGTGTGAAGAATTTTACATGTCCCATATTCGGACATAGGGCCAGATGTGAAACTGTGGGCAGCTTTTTCAAATGAACTGACTGATCTGGGTGGTAGCATCTGCTTACAACATGAACTGCAGTGCAGGCACGAAGGACAGCAAAGGGAAGCTGTGGGTCTTCAGGATGGTCCCACATCCAGCTTCAATTTCTCTTTCTTTTTTTTTTTTTTATTAAAGACTAGTCTAAGGAGAAACCACTATTGCACATCTTAACTGCTGAGTTTCACTGATGGATTGATTAACTGTCAAAAAATTGACTTTAACCGTGCCTGATTCTGTGTGTGACTGCTTCTGTTTAAACAGCTGGATTTGTTAAACAACAGCCTAAGAAGAAGCATGCTCTTCTCCAGATACATATTTATGAGAGAGACAAGAGAGGGCAAGGCTACAAAAAGGCAGAAGCTGAGTAAACTTCTCACTTAGCCAGCTGATGCTAATTGTGTCCTGCTCTCAGCTGCACAGCTCTGATGACAGTTTATAGCAGAGCTGTCCAAGCCATGCGTTCAAACAAGACACGACCTGTGCCATGACTCCATCCTCTCCACTCTCAAGATTCTTGTGGTTTGATTTCTATCTGGGCACCCATAAACAGCTGTAACCTGATCTGTTTCCCATTTGTCAGGAAGTTAGGCAGCTAGGAGTTCCTTCATGCATGGCAATGATGTCATTTACAAACGGTCGATTTAAATTTTTTTCTTAGTTTGGGAACTAAGGAACACTCTTATCTTTGCTTTACCACGGAATAACTGACTCAGTACATAGGGTCTCATCCAAGTCCTCTGAAGCTGATGGAAAAACACTTTACTGCTGCTTGTATTCGGCTTTGTTCAACTATCAAAACAAGGAAATCTTGCATTAGAGTGAGTGCAGGCCTGAGCACTGGCCAGTGCTGCACTCGGGGCTGATGTGCGTGATTGATGAGTGTGCATACAGTTCTTAATGAGCTCTTGTTGACTGTGTATTCAATACTACTAAATTCAAAGAAAGTAAGTTAAGAGCTGAGACATAATCGGCTTTCAAATGCTTCCTGAAATCAGTTGTATATCGGGAGTACCTGCTAATCTTGGAAAGTGTATGTAGGTATGGATAAACATACACAGAAAGAGTTGTGATTTGTGGGTCATGAGTTTTTATTTAACTGGGTTTGAGCTGGCTCTGTTCAACATTTGATCATTTTACTGTAACTGTTTTAGATGCTGTATCAGTGTGACATCAGAAATGATGTGATAAAAGACAGCAGTGAGCAGCAGCTCTGCACACTCGCCATTTGAGTCAGTCTGCATGGAAGAGGAAAATGCCTGTTCACACCACTGCATGCTGTGAATTAAAGCCTGAAGGAATTTCAGTTCGTAGGAAAAAAAGAATTTTAGTGTCCTGTCCAGGGGCTGTGTGTTAGCATGTGCTAATCTAACATAGATTCTATACTGTGAGAAAATTCAGAGCCACTCTTGCTTAATGTATGGCTGTGTTTCTGCTAACTTAGCTTCTTTATTCCTTTAAAACACGTGAGAAGAGGGAGAACCCTGCAACAGGAAGCATGTACAGGCTGAGGAAGTTGGAACAGTACCAGGTTTTTGAAAGTAATTGAAAGTGGGAAATAATACTTTCTGTATTTCTTTCCCTAGAGAGCTCCTGAAAGCTTCCTGCCTTTATTAGGTCTGTTCCCTGGCTTGGGACAGTGCTGGCAGCTTTGATATCTATAGCTATTGCTCTGTAACTTCAGCAAGGTTTACGAATAACGTGGAAGAGCATAGGAAGAATTATCCACAGACAGCCCATGCATGGAGTGATCCTGATAACTGTAAATGCCAGTTGTGGTTGTAAACTGTTTGCAACAGCTTAAAGACAGAAGCATATTTTTTTTCCTGGAGATTGGACCAATATAAAGATCAGGTGGTAGCAGAGGTGATACTTGTCTGCCTCCATTAGTTCTGCAAAAATGTTATACCATCCCAGAAAGATGTCTACAAATCTGTTAATAGCTGGCCAAGAAGAATCTCGTAAGTTTTTGGAAATTACATAAATAATGTTTGTGTTACTCTCTGTATTTTGCAGTGACATGTATGTATTGAAGTGCAGTGATTAAAGGAAGGTTTGTGATACAGAGGAAGACAGATCAAACTGAGGTCTGTACAGTAAGGTCTGCTTCTTCAAATTCTGGCCCTTGAAGGCCTTGATTCTTAGAAAACCTCTCTCAGTCAAGAATTGTATTGGTATAGAAAATCAGTATGTACTATGTGTTTGGCAGTCCATGACTGCTCTTAATTTGCTATCTGTTAATTCTAATTTCATCTTTTATTTTCACTTGTACCACTTTCTGATCTTTCATGAGTTTTTAAAGCATATTTTTTTCCCATCCAAGGATCATTTTTAGCATCAATCCAACCATGCTATTGAACTGCAGAGAATCCAATCTTGCTATGTGATCATGGCTGTGGTTAGTGGGACTTTGAAACCAGTCTGTGTCTCTGGGAAGCAGTGAAGTGTGGGATGAGTGGAGGCATGCAGCAACGTTCTGTGCAGAGCGGAAGATGACTGTATTGTATAAAGATCAGATAAAAAAAACTTTAGGACTCCCAAGTATGAAGTAGTATTGTTTCATGCCCCAGTCATCTTTCCCCCTCCTGCAGTGTAATGCACATTTATTTCCTGAGAAAAGAAGATGACCGTGTTTGCTATTTCAGCACATTGTTGTGTTTCTAAAGAATCCTAGGGGGAAAATAAACAGCTGTCAGATGGCTCTGCGCTTTCTCTCTTTATGCCAAAAGTTTTATTGGACCAGAAACTCTTCTGGTGGCTTACTACTTTACTTGAGCATACGTACGTCATAAGCTCTCACTGGATGTGTATATGCATACATACATATATAAATGTTTAAAACTTGTGTTTTTCTCATTGTGTACTTGAGGTCTTTGTTTGCTGCTGGATTACATTAACCAAAACATGTCTGTAGGTATAACTTACAATCATGGCTACATTTTAAATGATGGGTTTTTCCCATCTCCAGCTGTTTGACATATTTTCAGAGTATGCAGATTTTCAAATATTTTATTTGACACAGAACCTTAAGTTTAGTCAATAACTCCTATTCATAGTAGAAAATCCAAATTTTTTTTGAGGAGTCTAATATTGCCTTTGTGAGTGATAAGTGGAAGATTGTGTTGTGTTAAAAGATCCGGATTTTGAAAGTGCTCTTTGGTATTTTAGTTGTCTTAATGGTTCTTTGGATTACTGTTTCGAGCAGCTCGGGGTGGAATATAATTTGCAAACAGGAAAGTAGGCTGTTTTATGTAGATACTAGAATATGGATAAAAATGTATTACAAGTACCAAACATCATTTGTTTACCATTATAAGCCACTAGTTTTAAAGACAGAGATAGATTTTAATGTCATAATGTGGTACCACAAAGAGACGTCCTTTGATCTTCCAGCTCACTTCCACTCCAGAGAAGTCTGTAGTACTTGAATCCAAGGACTAAATGTCAGCTTCCGTGTGGCTGTGAGCAGTATCCTCAGTTTTGGCTGCTCTGAAGCTACTATACTAGTGCCCACAACCCCTGGTAGAAATTATGTAGTAATCTCTGTGAGTGTTCATTCAAGATAAACAAGAACCATGTGGGCGTGTGAGGAATGACTGTAGTTCCTTGCATGCTTCTTTGCCAGGATACAGGGAGAAAGGTCACTGCTACTTAAAGCAGTCCTGCCATGGCAATTCCTGGCTGAGACCTTGCCAGGCAATTCACTGAAGACAAAGGCTCTGGTTTATTGATCTTCTTTCTGGAAATAGACATTTATGATGCAGTCAGATCCCCGAAGGTAGCAGGAAAAAAAAAAAAAAAAGAGTAGAAGAGTGAGTTGTTTTGATAAACTTTCGCTGGATTTCCTAATGTGCTGCATGTGTTCCATGTGTGGTGTTGTCTTTCACAACTTGTGTTGTGATATTAGAGGGTTTCTAATTTGCATGTAAAAATGAATTCTGTTTGTCACTGGATATACTTTTCTTGGCTAAATGCATGCCCTCTCAGGCTTGTTTTCAAAACAGAACAGCTGTTTTGTGGGTGTAACTACTGGAAATCTGTCTGGCACAATTTCATCCTAGTAACTGAACGCATACCTGGCATGGAGCTCTTGGGAGATTTTTTTCATGCTTTCCTGTTGAACTTCAGTATAGGGTTTACATTTCCTTTTTACACAAACTGACTTGTGGAAATAAATGCCAAGCTCAGCAATCCCCTCCAGTGACTGCCAAGGTGCCTCTGGCCGGCTGTGTGCAGGGGAGCTGACAGCTGTACCCTCTGTGGCATCTCAGTAGCCTGTGAGTGGGGAGGAGTGGGACCACCTGCTGTGTTCTTGGTCTCATGGAGATTTGCACTTTGAGGATGCTGTTCCTCTTGGAAGACACTCCCAAGATTGTATTTTCCCTGTGTGGGGGGGATAGTCAGCCTTAAACTGTAGAGCTCAAGCCTGTGTGTAAGATCACACAGCAGAGCTCCTTAGGGCGGACGCCTCAGTGGAGGGTAGGAGCTTGTGGAGTGGGTAGTGAAGCCGGAGCAGTGTCCAGCTGCAGCTGGAATTCTTTGTGGGGTTTTTGCTGTGCTCTCACTGAGGAGTACCAGGCCACAGTGGTAGCTTTGGGTCTGAGTAATTGCAGCCATCCTTTCACAGCCGTGCCTGGGTCTTCATTGCACAGCTGGAGACTGGGATACTGCTGGGGGCTCCGGGCACTCACTCAACCTCTCTGTGCAGGGAGGGTTCTGGTGCAGCCCTGAACCTCTGCACCCACAGGACTTGTCCTGGGCTCAAACCTGCTCTGCACAGCAGAGGGACACTGTGGGTTGCAGCAGCTGAAATAGCTGAGCACATCCTGAAATGGAAATGACACTTGGATAAACTTACTCCCTTGGAAGTGCTGTACTTCACATTGACACTCCTGATCATGAAAGTCACTTTGGCTTCACGTTGCTAAGCACAAATGGGATAAGTGTTCCAAGAGGTTGTTGTACCTAAATGCAGTGGGCAAGGAATAGATTTTTCAAAGTGAATGAAGTTTAAAAGGTTGAAAGGAAATTAGCAGAAGTATTTAGTGGTCGGAAGCCTTTTCTTCTCTCACTTCCCCTGGAAGAAACAAGCATCTCGCATGCTACATTTAGTGGAAGCCTGCCAGTGAAGCTGTGCAAGTTGTCCCATCTAAATATGGGAATTAGATTAATATTTTTTATTAGCTGGAGGAGAATGGTTCTGCTTTCCTTATTTGGTTAATAATACCCTCTATAATGTGCCAAGATAACTATCATTTAAAGCACTTTGCATTGTTTCTCCATATATACTATGTATAGAATAAAAGCGTGTTTCTCTGCTCTTTGGTCAGATACAGCTTACTTAAAAAAAACAAAAACAAACCACCCCACAAAACAAACAAACCAAAACAACAACAAAAAAAAGAGGCCCCAGCAAAGACTAAGTAATCTATAATGAAACTTTAATTCTAAAGGGACTTCAAATGCTATAATTACTCTTCTGCTGCACTTAAAAATTGTTTAAGTACCAACTGCACTTAAAATTGTCAGTGATGCAACAAAGACATGAAATAAAACCTTTTAAACTTTATCTCTAATTAAAAAAAAAATAAACAAGGGCCATGGGTAAGCATGTTAAAAAGAAAACATTTCCAGTGTAAATAGTACCTTTAAAATAGCTTTCTTTTGTTCTGTGGCTGTTTGCAAACCCGACTCAGGCTGCCTGTTTAGATTGCTTCATTGTCCATTGGTGCAGTACAAGGTCTTTTGCCATTTCATGTCAATATAAACTACATTATTTTTCTGCTCAGCTTTCTTCATTTTGTATAGTTCAGGTTGAAATCCCGTAGGATTTGGCACATTTTTCTCTTTTCTCCCATTCCACAAAAGTCAAGTAACATACCAGACTCCATAGTGAATCTTGAAACACATGAATAATGTGTATTCCATTAAAAGAGTAACAATATCCCATAAGGAACAGTAGATTATTTTTTGCTTGCCAAACTGTACTTGTATGTTACTTTAATACTTTCTTTGACTTAGTAACTGTGGAATGAATCTGATGCAGCCCACATTTTGTCATTTACATCGTTGTTAAGTACAGATTTTTGAAATCTTGTTGTTAGCATTTCTTAGCAATGTGTAGGTGTGAAATATGCCCACTTCAAACCAAAGTCCATGGTTATAGTCAGTGATCTGGTCACCTAGGAAACTTTTAACAATGGATTTGGTTGGCGTGATGATGCAGTTCTGGTATGATCAGAGTTTTCCAGTTCCCTGTAATTTGAAAATGTAGTGCCTTAACAAAAAAATAGTCATAATTTCCTTTATAGAGGAAAACCCTCCTCTGTCCTCAGTCCTGTTTTAGTCATAGTCTAAGACATAATGTTCTTTATTCATTTTGTGGCGACCTCAGTAGAATTACTTGAAATTGCATGATCTTTAGAATAAACTCTTTGGAAGGTATTGAACATTATTGCTCTGTTTGTGTCTCTGTGAGTCAGTGTGAATTCATTTCACTGTGAGGTCCTCCTGGCCTTTTGAGATGTACTTGGGGGATTTTCTTCTGATTCTTCCTTACAAAAGTCTGCTAGCACTTCAGGGGGAAAAAGGTGGAGCAATTAATCTTCCAAATCTGTCTTTCCAAAATTTTGGATGCTAAAGTTGAGTTGATGGAAGCATTTACAGTATTTCCAGTTTCTTCTTTGTTGTGTATTGTGTTGCAGGAGTGTCAGTCTGGTTTGGTAGAGCCAGCAGTTAAAGTTGTCTCTAGGACTGTTGAGGAAAAGGATTATCTGCTGTGCCCGTTCACAGACATGCCTCCCACACACAGCCCAGCCAAAAAAAAAAAAAAAAAGAAAAAGCAATAGCAGGATGTGAGAGAAATCCACAAAATTGTGTGTCGTGGGGAGGGCAGGTAGAAGTGGCTGTAGCTGAGGAATTTGGGCAGTGTCAGATAAAATTGTAGGAGCCCTGCTCAAAACACAGATTTTTTGTGGTGTAGGTACTGGGCACAGGATGCTGTCACTGCTTAAAGGTTACATCTGTTCAAGGAGTGGCTAGGGAAGAGCAAGGTCACAAAGCAGATCAGGTGTTCTGGAATTTGCAGAAATACCACCTAAGACAGGAACACCCTTAAATTGAGACCAGTAGAAAAAGCAGAGAAAGTATCCTATGTATTTGTCTCATCCCTGCTCTTCCTCATGTACGCCGGTACAGCTGCTATTGAGGATGGAGTAGCCAGAGCACTGTCTGACCTGGCAGGATGTTCTGGAACTGACCTGTTGGCTGAGTCTAAGCTGTATTTCGGCAGAAACCGTATGGGTGCCACCTGAGACTGGTCTGCAGAGTTTGTCTGCTGTGGCTACTTCCGACAGACTTGAATTTCATTAGAACAAGGGGGTTTATGTTTCTCTACAAACTATGTCTGTACTCTGACAGGTATTTTTGCCTGAGCCAATACACTTGAAGTGTTGGCTGCAGAGCATTGCGTGAGTAACTTGCAAGGTGCATTTCTTCTACAAAGTGGGAACTGGGTCATCACCTTTTGTGTTAACTTTTGCTGGTGTCACATAAAACAAAATGGCAAGTGGTAAGTGGTTTGAATACACTCAGGATGGTGTCTGAGGGCTGCTAAGCCTGTGGTGGTGGACAAAGCTGAATAGTTAATAGGAATGTTTTCCATAGCAGACACTTCTAGCACATGTTACTGGACTGAGGAAGATAAATCCAGAGGATGTTTTTTTGGCAAGTAATGCAGTAGCGGGCACTGTGTCTGGAATACTCATCATAGGTGATTAATTTTATTTTATTATAAGGATTGATCTCATGGGCTCTGTTTAGAGGGTAGCTGTTGCTTGAACTTGGGCTGAATTGGGGACATGCAGTGTATTCTAGCATCCACACTGGTCTGATTAAACACTTGATTTTAGATAGGGGTAGTATCCTTCTCATAGCTTCAAAGTATTTAGTTTGATTATGCAGCATATTGCATAGGGTTCTAAATGTTGTTCAGTAGTTTAATTGGGAAGCTATTTAGTGGGAATTCATGACCCCATTTGAACTGTGTTAAAAGTTCTGGAATGTGAAGAGGAAATTGGTTGCATGGCCACTTGCCTGTGTGCAGTAAGGGGGCAAAATTAGCAGTGCTGTAATATACATATGCTCCAAATAAAAAACCAACCAAGCAAACTCCTTGCTCTTTCGTCTCTGCCCAAGGACTTAAAAGCACTAAATGCTGTTTGTTGAGGGGCTGGTTTCAATGGTTGGGGGTTTTGGACTTATTTTCATGAAGAATATGCACTGTTGGCTTTCAGGGGAGCTACTGGGGTTGGGTAAAGTTCTCTTAGCACCACTCAGTCCTGTGGTAAGAGGTAACAGGATTGTATCAGACTGAAAAGTAGTAAGGTATTTTTGTTTTGAAGACTTCTTCCTGTCCAGTAGTCATACTAGCTTTGTTTTTGTGAACTAGTTGTTTACAGAGTAGTTAGACTTACTTGCTTCCTCTTTCAGAGGATAATTTTAAGTACAGCACCTTGTCCATAGCAGTTGTTGTTTGCTAATGTCTCACACCTATACTATGACAGTGTGTTTGCCTCCTCTCTTTGAATGAGACACAGAAAGTCATAAAGCCCCCAGTCTAGTGCTGTTCATTGCATTTTTTGATATAAACTGTGCCCTGAAAGCATATTAATACATTTTCCTTCTTTTTCTTCCTCAGATAAACTACTAGTCTTTACTGTAGCAACTAAAGAAACCGATGGCTTTCACCGTTTCATGCAAACTGCAAAGCATTTCAACTACACAGTAAAGGTATTGTGTGTTTTGTACCAAGTATTTGTACTGTCCATGGTGTAAAACAGAACCAGTAAATGGTAGCTGACTTTGCCTTAGCTTCCTTGTGTGCTGGGACAGAGGGAAACACCAGCAGAGCTGCGGTGTGGGTAGGGCACTTGCTGCTCTCCCTGTTGCGTACCTGCTGATTCCCCTCTGAACCACCATGGGAGGGAGGTGCTTCCACTGCCATAGGAGCTATCATGGTCAGCATTGCATCCTCCTCACTGACAGGTTCTGTCATATTTTATCACAAAGCCTTGTTTTTCAGTGTGGCCGATTTCATCTGCATGACTACTTCTGGGAGCTCTACTGCACTCCAGAACTTTCTATCCCTTTCCTTAAGCAAGGCTGGAACGCTGCTGCAAGGCAGGAGCGAGGGTCACAGCTGAAAACTTCACTGTGTTTCCCAGGAACCCGTAATTTCTGAGAGGACAATGCATGTTGTCATTCTTGCCAGCCTTTTCTGCCTTGCTTCACGCCTCCATATGACACGTACTTCAGCTGGCCTCTGCATGACCTTGGGAAAAAGGGAGGGCACTAACCTTCTAAACTTTCCCCACAAATTGGTTCTGCCAAGAGAAAATCCAGGAATTCAGATGCTGTTATGAAATTTTTCTGCTTACTTACCACAGTGCCTGCACTATAAATAGGAAATTTTTTGGGTCTTTTGACTTCTACCACTGAATTTGGAGGACTGAGAAGACCTTTCCTAATATGATAAAGCTGTACTAAAGCACCTGAGCAGCCTGAGCTCTGGATACAACTTCTAGCTTTGCAGATTTGTCCAAAACATCATGCAATGTAGTTCTTCCAGGCTTTATGCGTTCCAAAAACATTATGTTCAAAACACATAAAAAGCTTATTTTTTTCCTTTCCTTTTTTGACATATAATCTTCTATAGTGCTTGGCTGGGAAGGAGTTTTATGTTTAGCTGAGTTTTAGCAGTGAGCTGTGTACTGGGAAACCTATCCTTTCCTTTCTGTACAAAAGGATTGAAGCTTGCAATTTTAATTAGTTACACCTTGATCCACCAAGGTCTTTTGTGCCTCCTGTTCCTAAAGTGATTTTATTGAATTTTAAAGTTCTCATTTAGAATGTTTTTCAAATGCAAATTTTGGAACAATCCTTAGCTTTTTTTTTCTATTTTTTTTTCTGAAGGAGACACATTTGAGTAAATGGCAGTAGCAGGCAATTGCTTGATTCTTATTTGGTTAAGAAATGTCTCTCTCATGTTTTTGCAATGATGTCATTGTGATGAATGCTGCTTCAGACATGGAAAACTTACGATGCTGGAAGTGCTGGCTTGCTATGCTTTAATGTGTTGCTTCTGCTTTAGCATCTGTTTTCAATAAGGGTCTGCTTTAAAAAAGCCTCATGGGTTTGGGTACTAGCAAGAAGTGCCTTTTTGTTTTTCCTTTTTCCAGGTTCTTGGAAAAGGTGAAGAGTGGAAAGGTGGTGAGCTGCCCAACTCTATTGGCGGAGGGCAGAAAGTTCGACTGCTGAAAGAAGGCATTGGAAGCTATGCTGATCAAGAGGACTTGGTTGTACTGTTTGTTGAATGGTGAGCAAACCTGGCTTCTTGTCTTTATATTTTAGTTTGGGTAGACATGCAAAAGTAGCTGCTGTGACATGCTGAAAGTTGCATGATGCTTTTGTTCCTTGCTGTTTTATTTGAGAGAGTTTGTGTCTTTTTTTCTTCATTCATAAAAATAGATTGCTTTTGGAGCAATTGTTACTTTTTAACAGATTTACAGCTGTAAGAGTTGTTCATAGTTCTGCTGCCTCGAGGGGGTACAAAAATGTTACTGGGAGCTGACAGGCTTTTAGGCAAGCATTTTTCCTCTCCCCGTTCAGCTGCAGTGAGAGCAGGATGTGGCTGCAGGCTGGGAGTGTGGATGGGAGGGGAAGCAAAAGCAGCTCCAGAAGTAAAGTGGCCAGTAGGAACCAGAGGCATTACCTTGTTCCATGAAGTAACAGTGGTATGGAGGAAGCTGGAAAATGGGTCCCTGAGGAAAGCATTTAACAGGAGAACTTCTTTTACATGTTAGCTGAAACAAGAGGCTTGGTGTCAGATGTAGCCTGGTGCCTATATGATCTGTGTGGTGGAAGGATGCAGAGACAGTACTGGTGCAGGTGCCAGATTATAGCTCATAGCACAGCTATGCTTGAACATCCTCCCTGGAGGCCAGATAGGTTTCTCCCTGTCACAGAAAACATGGAGCTTAAACATGTTCAAATCACACTTTCTCCATTGATTCCCTCTGCTCTTCCTCTTATTTTCCTCCTGTGACAACAGCAGGATCAGAGTAGCTCAGAATCCAGCTTGCAGCAGACACCAGACTCTTCCATGCTAATGTTAACTGGAGCAGGGTCACAGGTCTGAAATAATCCCTCAAGGAAGGCGTGGGACTGAGTCTTGAATCAGGGACAGGAAGCTCCAGTTGCAGACAGGCTGCCTTGTAGAGAGGTAGCTGAGTGTGAGCTTGGAGAGGGTCATGTATGAGTTCACCCATGCTGCTGTTACCCAGTCTTGTTGGAATGTCTGCTCCAGAGTTCTCTTTCAGCTTTTAACCTGCTTTATTTATTTAAAATTTGACAGCTGAAGAAATTTAAAGACACTTTTTCAAGGCAGGAGCTTGGCAGAATTTGCACAGCAGACATCATCACAAGGCAAAGTGGCTGGACAGTGGCATATTATGGAAAATTAATTTGTTGTTTTGCATAAGTTAACACTTCAGAAAAGTTGAAGTAGCTTATTAAACTGGTAGCAAATTCAAATATGTTACTCAATTTTCTGTTCCGATTTTACCTCTTGTGATGAGTAAAAGAAATACCTAGAAAGCAAAAAATCTAAATAATTTTCACTAAATTATAAGCATTATAAGGGATGCTTATTATGCTGAATATTTTCTTTGTCTACTTAGGTCTGTAAAAGTAACATCGTTTAGAGGTACACATTCAGTTTTTGAATTTCTTTTCCTATTGACTTGATCAATTTTGTATTTATTAAGTGGAAAAAGTATCTTTCTAGAAGTAAATACATTCATGTTTGTTCATAGCGTTGTCCTACTAATCATAAAGAACTGAAACTTTTAAAGGTTTATTTGAAAGATTTTTTTCTGTACTAAAGCTCAGATGAATCAAACATTTCCCAAATGTTTTCTGCCTACATTGAATTTCTTTGTTTCTGGATTTATTATCCTAATTAATAACTATTTTCTTCCTATATGGTAAAATATGCAAATTTATTATCACATTGGTACCAGGGTCTAGCTCAGATTTTCTCTATCATAATTTACTCTCTGGAGGGGCAGGCTGTCTGCTGGCACGGGTGACAGAGTACAGAGGACCATGTGTGTTGAAGTGCAGAAACTATAATCTTTCTTCCCATGAAAAATCCCAGGATTTAAGCCTCCCAAGTTCCTGAGGTCTGAAATTCCAAGTACATATTTATTTAAAGCTGGTGGAACTGATTCCAGATAGGAGAGAAAAAAAGTTTGCTGATTCTAGCATTATATTTTAATTCTAGTGGGCTTTTTCATTTCCAGAAATCCTGGTTTGCAATTTAAGCATTGATCAATGTAGCAGTAAGTTTGGAAAAGACAAATGTCATGAACTTCCTTTCTTCTTAAAGTGTTTTTTATTATATTCATTGTGAAGCATTTGGAATATTAATCTTGGGGGTGGGGAAAGGAAATGTCTGGTTTGCTTACTGTAACTAGGCAAGTTCTAGGGAACTATTTACTTAAACTTCGTTTCTTGGTTTTTTGTTGTTTGTTTTTTGTTTGTTTGGTTTTTTTGAGCAGTTTGTTATATGGCTCAGAATTCTGGAAATAGTTTGAGCCTCTTCTGTGTACAGCTTGTGCCTGTGTGTAGATAGCAAAATGCCTGCAGATGGAACACTATTTAAATTAGGCTTGTTTTTGCTCGAGCTAACTACCGGTTTATTTTGGACCATTTCAGATTGAACTGGCTAATGGCCAGCGTAGACTGGATAAATTGGTTGGTGCTGTGACTGTTCATCCAGAACTTCCACAGCCATCTCTTTGTATCGTGGAAGAATTTTGAAGCTTCTCAGTTTGTTGTTTGTTTTGTTGTATTCTTTTCAACATTTGTCTGAAACGAAGGGATAATTATATTTTCTATGTATCTCAAAATAGTTAAGGTGTGATCCTGGTGGGGATACAGTCTAAGTGACAAAATAGCTGTGTGGCTGACGTTGCTAGTCACTAGTAGGCACTCTCTCACTCGTATTTTGAGCTCTTAACCTGCAGCTCCAAGAGCAGCAAGTTCTCACTGTTAAAGTTGTGGATGCAAAAATTCCATGGTCAGTTCTAGAGCACCTGGGTCTCCATTGCTGTTTTCCTGTGTTGCTGGGAGTGCAGGGTGCATAGCCAGGATGCTTTGCTGCTGTGAAAGAGGGGGAAGGAGGGGTGGATTCCAGTCCCAAGCATTTGCCATCTGGGAGCTTCAGGAAATGGGATTAGGTTGTGGAAAGTTTCTGGGTTTGGTTTTGTTTTGTTTTTTTTCTTGCTTTCTACTTAATTGGAGGGCTTTATGAAGAATAAATAGAAGAGTATCTGAGCTTTTCCTGGTTGCCAAGGAAGCCTGCTTTTTCCTGCATATATCCACACTCTCTTTTCCCTGTCAAATTTTGAAGTCCTATTTGAAGTAAGTCATTGCATCACCTCTAATAACAGTATAAACTGTCAAGGATACTCCTGGGACCTGTTTTGTGATGGTCTTAGTGGTGTAGACCTGAAGTGAATCCTCCCTTACAGCAGGAGGTGAGGTTTGAATAGGCTGAATGCAATCTGACATAGCAGGCAAACAAGGCAAATGATGCATTTACAGGTGTTCAGAAATTTTCTTTTTGCCTGGAGAGAAAAGTGTGAGCCTCATCAAGCAACTTATGAGGACATTGGCAGCAAGGGGTAGAAGGCTGGTGGAGGTCCTGCTCAGGAAGAGGTGTGGTGACAGCATGTCACATCTTGTCAAAACAGAGAGCCTTGAACATTAATGAAAAATGTGGCTTCATGCTGGATTAATAGTGCTGCATAATATCCATTGCAGTTTAGCAGCTCAGCACTGGGTTTAGGATTATAAACTGTGTTGTGTTAAGTAGCATATCCCTTTCACAAGCAGAGCCTGTGGCTGGCCCAGCATGTTGCTAACTTTGGCTTTCTTTTACAGAATGAGAGTCCTTGGAAGCAATGTTCCAGGGTGTTTGGTTCCTTCCTGTAAGTCATAGCAGCAGCAGCACTAACCTGATCACAGAGGAGAAGCACAGCCTGCCATAAACTATTAAGTTAAAGCCTCAGACAGATCTCTTTTTGTCTGTCTTCAACGTGTCTCCTGTTTCTTGTGTGTTCTACAGGCTCAGTCTGGCATTGAGTCAGGCTACAGAAATTCAGTGGAAAAGGGAGTGAAGTGTATTCCTGTAAATTTGGGCAGAAACAGGCATTTTTTGTGAAACTGGGGAAGGTCCAAAATGTACAATTTTTCATGCGTTCTTCTGCCAAAGTTGCAGAAAAACATAAGTGTTTTCAGAAAACCACGTACTTATATAGACTACATAACATGCTTCCTCTCCAGGGTTCATACTTTGCTTTGTGGTGAAAATCTTTTTTTACATTTGTAAGCCAGCTGTTGTTCAGTTCTCTTAGGCCAATTTCATGAAATCCTCTTTAAAGAAAAGACATCTTGAATAATTTCAGGACTGTAATAAAGGAGTACCATAAGTCAGTAATGCTTGATCTGTTGGCACTGTTGCTGGGTAATACATTGCAATGTTCTGTGTACTGCAGGTGGAGTCCTAGTTAGCTGCTGTCCTGGTTAGCCCAGCTGAAAGGCTTTGCAAGAAAAGTCTTGGTTAAGGTTAGACCTTGGTTTTTGGTAGCTATAATGTTATAAGGGCTGGTGATTTTTAATTTCTAAGGTATGTGTGTAGAGTAAGAATATTCCTGCATTCAGATGAGGGAACTGAAAAGTTGAGATGCTGGCAGTAAAATATTTTGCTGCTTCAGCCAGAGACTAATCTGTGATGTGATTCCAATCTCACTCTGTCATTCCTCATGCTGTATAAAGAGAACCTTGAAGTGGGAGGCATTGGCACAGGTCATCCAGAGAAGTTGTGGATGCCCAATCGCTGGCAAATTCCAAGTTCCAGGCGAGGTTGGATGGGGTTTTGAGCAGACTGGTCTAGTGTGTGGCATCCCTTCCTATGGTGGGGGGATTGGTTTGTTTGCTTGGTTTGGTTGGTTGTGTTCCCAACCCCCTGTGCCCGCCAGGCATTGGTTTAGATTTGGTTCAGCCACAAGAAACCACCAGGCTTGGGATACTCCATTCTTACAGGACCTTCGCCAAACCCTGGCAGGTTTCGTTCTGGTTTGGCACACTGGTGACCTTCGTCTGTGGGTAACAGCCAAAGATGAGCCCTCCACCTTTAGGCCTTTATCCTCAATAGGAATTGAGACTTAAATCTGATCAAGCTGTAAAGGCAAGTGAAGTTTTTCATAAATAGATATTGTGATGCTTTGAGCCTTTAAAGTCTTCAGCATGTTAAAGAGGTTGTAGGAGAAAGATCTATGTATTGTCAAGATGCAATACACTTTTTATGGGCAACTAGACTTCATTGAGATCTAAGTACATTCTTGATAAGGCTTTTCAGAAAAGTCAGGGCTGTTCTGTTTTGGAGCAAGATCTGGATTTTCCCAGTGAAAACTAACCCAAGTCATCTCTCAGTCCACTCTTTCATTTGTTAAGGTTTGATTTCTTTTTTAAAATTTTTATTCTTAAAAACATAAAGAGTTTTCTAAAGGGAAAAAAAGTATTTTTTTACTCAAAATACCTGAAACAGGAAAATCAGTTTCAGGTAGACAAAATCTGAAGAAAAAAGAATGTCCAAAATGTGAAAGGTTAAAAAGCAGGAGGGGAAACTACTTTGGATAAATAGTACTGATCGAAGTTTCTCTCCTAGAAGGGTATAGAATTTTTACACGTTGGTTAAATATGATTTAGTTGAGTCATTTTTCAGAATAAAAGGGCTGTTTGATTTTTAAGTTTGGATAGTCCAATGACTTCTTTTGAACACAGAAACATTAAACTTAAGCTAACCGAATAGATGTATTTTCTTTCCTTTTAAGCTATGATGTTATCTTTGCTGGGGGCCCTGAAGAACTGCTAAAGAAATTTCAGGAAACTAATCATAGAGTGGTGTTTGCAGCAGATGGACTAATTTGGCCAGATAAAAGGCTGGCTGACAAGTATCCTGTTGTCCGGAGTGGAAAACGATTCCTGAACTCAGGAGGCAAGTGTGATCCTCAAATACTTGAACATGACCCACCTCTGTTATCTGTTCTGTGTACTTGTTGTGGGTGGAGCTGTTCCTGAACTCCCCAAGTATAAAATAGAGGACATAGAAATGCTGTCATCTTCCTCCCCTCGAATAGCTCCTCTTCTGTGCTGAGGCATAGTTTTCATTCAAATTTGCAGTGTGTGTTTGGCAATAACTTGCAAAAAGCAGATAAATACAGTAAGGGTCTAGCAAGCAACTGTGTGTGGCAGCGAGATGCTGTGCAAGGATGACCCCATTGCTTCAGAAACAATGCAGAGTACAAGCCCAGGCAAAGCAGCACGGGCTATTTATAGGCACAGTTTAGCCTGGTCGCAGAATTCCCTCACTCAGCTGCTTGTTTTCTGGAGGTCTCTGCACGTGGGGTGGATGTGCTGGCAGCTCTGCCTGGCCTCTCAGCATGGCTTACACAGCTCCTTCTAAAAAGAGTGGTAGCTACTCCTGTTAATCTCAATGATGGATTAATTCTGGGATCCTCCTTCAAATGCTAGCTTGCTAATAATTTTGCACTTGATTAATACATGCACTGATATGGATACTGTGCTCTGTAGCAGCTTTTGAGTGTGTCATTTCTGGGGCACCCTTCTTCAATGTGCAGACCTGGGACTGTCCCTGTTTCTTTCCCTCACCTATGTGCCCTATCTTTTTTATTTTGGTGTATATTGGTTTTGAGTTGGACTTTCACTGGATTTCTGGCAATATTAGATTCAGACATCTCTGCCAGTAAGAAGTGATTGATGAAAATGAAACTTTTGCCACAGATGGGCTTCTTGGGAAAAGTGATAATCTGATATCATGCTTTGGTGTTCTCAGGACTATCCTAGACAGATCAGATGTATTTTTTCCATTAAAATACCATTAGTATAAAAATAACCATTAATTATTAACTTTTTGAAACAGACCTGTTACATACCTCAGGAAGAAGGTATGTAACAATGTAAGAAGGTACTGGGCTTTTGAGCCAAGTTTCATAAATTTCATACTTTACTGGCACCACTCAGAATGAAGCCCCTGATTGGTAGATGTTGGCAGGGTAATGTTTTGTATGGAAATAACCTATGTGTGTGTGATGTTGCAGGATTTATTGGTTATGCTCCATACATAAATCGTATTGTGCAGCAATGGAATCTGCAGGATAATGATGATGACCAGCTGTTTTACACCAAAATCTATGTTGACCCATTGGCAAGGGTAGGTAGTAACTCGCTTTCTCATTTCTTTCTGATTGAAATAACATGCTGCTCCTCATAAAACACTGGGGGATGAAAAGAAAAGGAATGCTGTCTTTTTATACTGGAGTGCCATGTTGACAGTTGTGTTTGTTCTCCTGAGGTTCCTACTGCTGGAATGATGAACAGGCTCACAAAGGGTCATGACTTGATATATTATTTCAGGCTGTCTTCAGACCCAGGCAGGTTGTGCTTCATTGTTAGAAATAACAGCTCTGAGGTATATGATCAGACACATTCATCTCAATGAGGGTACCATGTACTTGGCAGTTTGATGGCCAGAGAATGTGGCATTTTTCCAGGGTGTCACTGAACTACTTGCTGAATCCAGTGTTTTATATTCTGGCTTGCTGCCATTTCAGATCCTGCCTTCAGCTTTTTGTGCAAATATGTTCAATAAAGCTGCATTGTAAATTTTTGGTGAAGACCTCTCTGTGCTCTCCCTTAACAAAGTCCTCTGCTGAATAACACCATTAGAGCATGACAGATGTCGGAGGCATGTCCCTGATGCTGGAAGAAAGAGGGATAAGGAAAGTTAACAATATATTGGTGCAAAAAAGTCTTTAGAAGCTGATATAGCAGGATTTTGAGAAAGATTTTGGTAATTTGTATGGTTAAGGCAGATGCAAAGTTCTTGAGATATATATGTGTTGTTTCTGGCATAATGTAATGGAAAATCAGGTCTGCTTGGATACAGATTCAGAAATAGAGTAGAATATTTCTGTTGGAAGAGACCTACAGTGATCATCTAGTCCAACTGGCTGACCAGTATGGGACTGACCAAAAGCTGAAGTGTGTTACTAAGGTCATTGCCCAAATGCTTTTTAAGCGCTTGACAGGCTTGGAGGTATTGACAACCTCTCTAGGAACTGATCCAGGGTTTGACCACCCTCTTCATGAAAAAATGTTTCCTAATGTCCAGTCTGAACCTTCCCTGGTGCAGCTTTGAACCATTCCCACCAGGTTAGCAGCTCCCTCTCCCCTTCCCCTCCTGAGGAAGCTGCAGGGAGCACAGAGATGGCCCCTCAGCCTGCTCCTCTAAACTAGACAAACCTCAGCTGCTCCTCATAGGAAATTCCTTCCAGCCTTTAGTGTCTGAATTGCTTTTTTGCAAGTTAAGTCAGATGCCAATTGAAAAGACAGGGTGTAGAGATATTAAAGCTGATTTCTGCATCCAAGTCAGGAGTAATATAATTAGTTGTCTAAACAGATTGTCTCCTAGACCAAAGCTGTGTATCTGTGCAGAGCACTGCTGCACCATGGTTCAAAACACTTCCATGGTGCTTACTATACATCACCACCAATTCTTTGTATAGTAATAATATGCCCAATGCTGTAGAATACGTAAGAAAATCTTGGAAGACCAAAACAAAGGATGTCATCTGTGTAGGGGTTTTTAAGTGTGTTTTAAATGTTACATACTGGAATCAACATTTTAAAGATGGTGAAACATGGTATTTAAAGTAAGAATCTAGCTAGGATTAGTAATACAACATTAGGAACATGTTTTAAATTTGACTTTTGCATTTTTATGATTCTGAAACACAGTATGTTTTGTTTGCTGGCCAAGACTTGTTAAATTTTTTTTAAGACACAAATTGTCTTTGGCTTATACTGCTAAATTGCAGTTCCTGTGGAGAGTTATGACCTTTATCCTTCAAGTTTAAAGTTTCTGCATATGCAAAACCGATTGCTATACAACTGCACAACTTGGGAATACAGAAGAAGGTAACAATGTAAAGAATGTAAAGAGTCATTTTCCCTGACTCCTTGCTGCCACTGTGGTGTAACTGCAATGTTACTGTAAAAACATTGGCTTTAGAACACCTCAACATCTTTGGTGCTTTGATTTCAGGAGCGCATTAACATTACTTTGGACCACAAATGTGCAATTTTCCAGACCCTAAATGGAGCTGTTGGTATGTATATGATCTGCACATTGTGTGTTTGATTAACTGTTATTAATAATTTTTTTGCTTAACCATGAATGTGGTTCCTTAAACATATGCTTATTTTAAGGAAGTATTTGGTTGGGTAGACCTGATCACCAGATTAGTTACAGGTCTTTTGGGTTGATTATTAATTGAATTCTCTCATTGAAAAAATATTTTATTTAAAATAGGAAAAATAGTTCTAAATAAATGAAGTTGGCAGTAAATAGAGTTAAGGACCATTTTTCCATCTGCCTTTCAAAAACTTAATTACAGGAGTAAGATTAGTAATTAAAATTGTATTTTAGATGCAAATGGCTATACATAGTGAAGTCGAATGTGGAATAATGTAGAATTTCCTGCATTTAACTGTCATGAATTTAAATGGAAAAATGTATCTGTGCAAAACTTCCTTTCTTACATTTGGCCTTCCATTATGGAATAAATTTTTGTAGCCAGATCATATCTGAAGTAACTATGATTTCTCTATGAATTGCATTTGCACTAAATTAGAATTGTTTTTAAAGCAGATTTTATTCTAATACTTAAGCTGCTGATGAGAAATGAAGTTTGATGTCACCTTATTTATCATGAGGATATTAGAATTCAAGATCTAGTTTAAAAAAATGAACAAAAGCTTCTAAATAATACTGACAATGATTGCAATAGCAAGGTATATTGTATCAGCAAGGACTTAAAGAACTCTGAAATTTTAGCTTTTATTTATGAACTTCCTATACTGCTTTGTTGATTTGCAGATGAAGTCCTTTTGAAATTTGAAGAAGGAAAAGTAAGAGCAAGGAATTCAGTGTATGACACCCTACCAGTCACCATTCATGGAAATGGTCCAACTAAAGTGAGTGACAGTTTGGTTTTATTTTCCTGTAAAATCACAACATTATTGGAGGCAAAAAACCAAGGATAGAAGAGTATGAAACAACATACACATTTCCATTTAATGTTATTAGTAATTGAGAGGATAAAACCCCCATTCTGATTCATGCTATTCTGATGTCACTGTAACTTGATAGTTTTGCTGAAACAACTAATTCTGCTCCCAAGTTCATTGTAGCCTGGGATGTTAGAAGCAAGTAAGCTTTTGTTAATTTGTTCACTAACACAAAGCTGTTCTTGAAGCTAGTGAGCAATCTCTATCTGGTTATTAAATGGCAATCAGAAGAATAGGATAATCTCACCAGGAGTGACAGGCTGGGATACAAAACAGTAACACATCTGTTCCTACCCTAGACCCAGGTGTGTGTATACACATATATAAAAAAGAAATTGTATTAGGCACAAGAAAAAGCCTCTATGTAAGTGTGTGTGTATCTATCTAGGTCCACGTGTGGCTGGCTTTTGCTGTTGCCTTCAGTGTCGCTGATCCCTGCCATCAGTGTGCCCGTGGCTTGCCAGCTTTGGGCGTGTGGTAGGACACTGTCTGCCCTGTGAAATAGCTATTCTGACAGATTCTGTTCATGTGTATGGATTCAGTGGTTTAGAGGTCCCTGAACCGTTTCTCTGAGAGAAATGGCTGTGTTTTGGTAATATGGCAGTTGCGCCTTCTTGTTCTAAGCCAAAGAAGTGTAAAGGTGTATCTTTTATAGTACTGTCTGTTGGCTGAAGGATTGGGCATGGCTACTTTCTAATTTCTTCTGAATAAATGTTCCTTACTGTAGCTCCTTACTTTCAGAAAAAATGCCTTTCAGAAGAATGAAGTAGAGTTTGAAACTCATGAATATCCCAGGGAATGCTGCTACGTTGTTTTTGCACTTGTATTTTGATTTTGCTATTGGTGAATAGAATGATGATTTTATCTGTTAGGCTTAACTACTCAGTAGAGATGAAATGTATGACAAATTCCTTCCATATTGCTATTTTTGCCTCAATTAAATCCTCAAATTCTGTCATCACTGACTTTGCTGACATGTTGCCAATGAAAAGAAAGGTTCTGTATTTTACATTTGGGCAAACAGCTTAGGATGGAACAGCTTCTACTAATCCATGTGTTATGGTACATTAAAAAAATTCAACCTCTGCCTGTAGTGGTGTTTTAAAAACAAAGAGGAAACTCTTTCTATGCATCACTTTTTCAGTGTGGCTAAATTCTTCTGTTTTAAACATAGAATTGAATCAAGAAGATGACGGTATGCTAGGGTTGGAAAAAGTTTTCACCAGTTAGTAAATAAACCAGCATGAAGATAAGTTCCAGAATTAACTCCTACTAGTTAAGTTTTTTGTTTGTAAGATGCTTCTTTTTTCATATTTCATCTCTCTAATTTTCATATTAGTGAATTGCATTGGTTAGATGCACTTCTTGAAATGGATACCAAATTATTCTCACATTCTGACATGTAATACTTTTATTTTTCACCCCAAGTGCATGTCATTTTTATGAAATACTCATTTTTGTAGACTTCATGGTACATATATAATCTGTTTTGTAAACGAAAAAGAATAGTTTTTTACCTGCAGATTTTGTATGTCTGTTTCTAGTCAGTTGCCTTTAGTTACAAGTGATTAAATGAATAAACCTGAATTTTTTGAAAGGTACAGATCATCCTTTGCAAGCATCTGTCATTAATTTGAATTGTTCATTTATTTACCAGATTCACCTGAATTATTTGGGAAACTATATTCCTAATGCTTGGACACGGGAAACTGGTTGCAGTATTTGTGATTTAGACTTACTAGACCTGTCAGCAGTAAAGGTAAGAATACTCTTCACTGGAACAAAGCCCTTTTGGGTACAGTTGATAGGTGTTTAGTGATTTCTGAGGCCAAGTGGCTTCCTTATGCAATATTGTTTTACTACTTTCAGGAATGTTTTTATGCATGTCTTTTAATATAGGTTTTCACAGTATTACTGAAGATGATGCCATCCCCAAAAGCCCTCCAGATCTTCACCTCCGTTCAGTGAGAGTGAATGAACAATTTTTGAATTGTGCAAGGTTCAAGAGAATAATTAGAATTTTGGGAGAGGTAGAAAAACTGTTTAGATATTTCAGATTTTTAGCAGCAGACCTAAAAAACACTCAATATGCATCATTTGAACAACTTCTGTTACAAATAGAGTTTAGTAGTTAACTAACATGATTACAATTACTATTTTCTGAGATTAAATGATCAAAACTGCTTTACACTGAAGATGACAATACGGATATTTTTACTATATAAGCTAGTGTATTTCTATAGAAAAAAATCTGATGCAATTGAGACTGGATTTCAGTACAGTTTTCAGAATTCTTGTAGGACAAACACACACACACACACGGCATGTGTGTATATCCAGTACTTGGCAGCTTCGGCTCTTTCACTCCAAGCATGATGTCTTTCATGTCTCTATAAATATTTCAGCTTGTACACAATAAATTTGAGGCAGAGTAAATACTAAGCTCTACCATGTGGAATTGTAAGACTTGGATGAAAAAGTGAATTCTGATTATTCCTAACAGGCTCTTTCCAGCAGCTGTTTCATTTCATTTCTGTATTGAAGATTAGAATGAGAACAGGTCTTAGAAGGTCACGTTGAGGATAGCATGAAAGAAATAGTGGCTTGTTATCTTTATAATGAAAGGAAAAAGTGAAAGAACTTCTAGGCAATAAGTTGCTAATGGACTGGAATATAAACTCAAAAAGTTATTTGCTGGAATTCTAATAACTTTCAGATTCTTTCTATATTTTTTAAATTTTATTTTTGCTTTTTAAGATAAACATTTGAGTGGGCTTCTAATTAGGTAGTGTTTTAACTCCCATCATAAAATTTACCTGAGGAAAGGATGTTGTCGAAGTTTTTCTTCCAGTGGTGTTCGTAATTAAGACATGGTTTTGGAGCAGTTAAATCTTAAAGCTGGTAAGGGGGATGCAATGATTTGCTGGATAGCTTCCTATAGTTTATGTACATCTACTTGGAATGTGTCTTCTTTACTGTAGTCCATTCCTTGGACTTCACGCCTCACTCCCTCTGCCAGCAGAAATAGCAAGGCTTTTCCTTGGCCTCAGTGGAAGTGTTTACTTCATGCATTTCTGAGTACCTGCAGTATTTCATTTTCTGAACGCGCTCTCTGTTCAGGCCTGTCTGGTTGCTACTTAAGGAGAAATTTTCACTGAAAAGAGCAGTACCCGCTCTGTGCCTCTAATAATTTTCTCCATGTTGTTTTATTTATCTGACTGCATTTTTACACTCATATCTTCTGAGAATTTTGCTTTTTTTTTTGGGGTTGCCTGCAAAGGAGCCGAGAGGTACATGTGCAGGGTCTTTTAGTCAGTTCTTGTCCTCGTGACAGAAATAGAATCTCCTGGGCTGCGATCATGGCTGAGGTGTGGAAAAACTCAGTAACTGCTATCTTCTGGTAATGTCAGCAGCCTGTCCACCCTCAAATTAGCTGCCTGTTCAGGTAGAAGCAGCATAATGGAAAATAAGTTGAAGAGTGCACCTGGACTCAATAAGTGCAAATTTTTGCCACTTTCTCACGGGATTTTTGTTTTGGCTTTTGGTTTTTTTTTCTGAAACCTAAATTAAGTTTGTTGCCCAGTTTAATATCCCTTGAACTGCTTTTAAGTTCTAAAACTTATTACTGGATTGGAGACTTTCCAGTGCAGCTGAAAAGGATGACCTTGCTCATCTTCTCATTTCACTGGCAACCCTTGTGGAAAGAGATCCTGGACTTTGCTCTGTGTAATTGTACTGAGACATTGTCCTGTATTTCTTCCAAGAATTGTCATACACTCAACTACTACTTAGAAAAAGTAAACTTTAAAAAGTCAAATATATGACCTCACTGAAAATGAGAAAATCTATCAGAGAAAATGTAGCATCTGGGTGCAGACTGGTTTTGCTGAGAGGCAACTTCTGATTTCATATACTCACAATTCTCATTGTGACCTAGATTCAGATTATGCAGTAACAACTCTTTGTGGTTAAGCCACGGTCTAGATTGATGAACTCTGTGCTTTGAGGACATGCAGTTTACAGGAATTCTTACTCCTAATTTTTTAAACACTATTTTGCTTTGGTCACACTGAGATTTCATTGTAGACCCAAGCGGTTCATATTTCAGTGTACTGAAGCAGTGTCAGTAATTCCTCTTTGTTCCTACAGCCTTTGCACATTCAGCCTGAACCTCTTTCTCTTTCCCCTGGAGAATAAGGGTAGAATGACTCAGAATTGGAAAAATGTACGAAAGGCAATTACTGCAGCTGTTCTTCCACTGGTAGCACACGTGTGTGCTCAGCTTAGCCCGTGCAGCTTTCTTTGTCCCTGGCCATCAGTGGGACCAGTTCCTGTGACAGCCTCTGGGTGGTGACTACCAGAGAGTGGCACAGGTGCTTTGTTGGAGACACATCAGTGCACTCTTCGTCAGTTGTTTTGGAGTTATTGGGCTCTCTGTGTGGCTATACTTTCCTACCAGCACTTATGAGGTTTGCAGATGCAGCTGTGAATAGGAGGTTGTCAGGGTAAACACTGGATGTTTCCGAGCTGGGGCATTCGCCAGGATGTTTCTGGGTTCCGATGTAGACGGTGACACTGTGAAACCTCAGCATGTGTTGATGGTTTATCCAGACACTTTTCAAGCGGGTGTTGGCCTGCTTAAAAAGCTAGCTGGCAGCCTTTTATACTCATATAAGGTTTCTCTGTGAGCCTTGTAATGGATTAGACTTTTATAGTAATTGTCTGGTTTAGAGATGGAAATAATTTTTAGTCAGTGTGTTTGTTTGTGTGGGAGTTGAGGCCTTTGAAGGTTAAATTTCTTTGTCTTGCATAGTGCAATAATACACTTAAGGACTACAAAAAAGTGCTGTCTATGTTTCTTTTAGTGGTCAGGATCTCATGATCTCTGTCAAGCACATACAAAGCAGCCAAATACCATCAGAAGATTTCATGAATTCATATAAATAAGGTCCATAAAAGTTCAGTATTCTTGGATGTAAGGAGAGAAACTCTGTTAGTTTGTCAAAAGTCTTCCTAAAATCAGTGAGTAGGGAAGTAATGCAGAGCCCACTTAAAATGAATGGGGAGAAATAGTGCATGTACATTTATAGAAGGGTAACGCCGTCTTTGGCTGTGAAAGTATGGCTGAGTAAAATATTTTGTGGTATTTATTCTTTAATTATTTTTTAAAAATTGGTCTCCCCTATATTTTCTTGTAAATGTAATATATGTATGTACCTTGTTTTAAAAAAAAAGAATTTTCCATTCTGTTCTAGGTGTATTTACTTAAATGATTCTTTTGCTGTTTTAGTGGTTTTTTTATAGTAAGAATTTTAAAAACCATAGTACATTATTTTCTACTTCCAGTCTCTGTTATTAAATTCAAAGAGTTTCCTATCAATACTAAATCCCATTATCTTTGCTTATTTTGTGAAGCCAGTGAAAACAAATGGGGTGCAAAATGCTGGTTTTGATTGTTTGAAAGCTGGGTGGACTAAGTTTAGTACATGACATTAGTTACTCTTTACTCTAAGTAATCTTAGAAAAGAGGCAAGTCTTATTGGTTGTGTCAAAATATCATTTTTTTTAGGAATATCCAAGAGTAAAAATTGGTGTTTTCATTGAACAACCCACTCCTTTCCTAACTAAATTTTTAGACAGACTGTTGACTCTGGACTACCCACGAGAGGCACTCAGTATCTTCATTCATAATAATGTGAGTATGACTCTGCCATTGTACAAAGCTTCAATTTTGCAAATTATGCGATGAATCAAAATGTGGAGTATATGGATTTGATATAAGAACACAGTTAAAATGCATAGGGAGAAATAATCCTTCAGAATTTAGTATGCAGAGCTGGAAAAATTAAATGAAATTGTGTCAGGGCTTGAAGTCTATTTGAAGAAACTGCTTAGATTCTTCTACTAATGAAAAAAGTGTAGTTTGAAATGTGTGCTTCTGAAGGAAGTACTGACTGACGTAAAATAATAGAGTAAAATAAGAATAGAACAGTTCCAGTTGGAAGTGGCCCACACTGGCCATCTGGGCCAGCTGCTGACCACTTCAGGACTGACCAACAATGATACCATATTATTAAAAACTGTCAACTGATAGTTGGGATTTGCTTTTCATCTTGCTGAGGCCCCATTGCATTTGCGTTTCTGTTGGCACTCCTGCTGGGTCCCATGGAAAGATTGGTGTGTTCAGATATATTTTGACTGGCACTGCAGATAAGTTGCTTTTGAATACTCCCTGCTAATTTCCTAATGATCTGGCATTGCTGATACTTCCCCAGTGCCTTCAGTCAGTATTGCTGTTTTGAGCAGCCTGGTCTAATGGGAACTGTCATTGGTGGATTGGAAGGAGATGATCCTTAAGGTGCCTTCCAACCCAAACCATTCTGTGATTCTACGATTTGAGAGTGAGGTTTCAAATGTGTGCAATTATTTTGGAAAAAAAGGGACTAGAAGAGAAATGGGAGTAAAATTTAATTGTACCCTTTTTTAGTGTGCATGCATTGCTGTTGATATGGTAGCACAAGGGGGATAAGGAATAGAAGTAGAGCTTATCTCTGAAGTCTTCATTGTGGTTTTTTAAGGGGATTTTGAAGGTATAAATGTGATGTACACATGGGAATTGTAGGCTGTGTGGTTTTGTAGCTTCATCCAAAGCTATAGTATTTGAAATGGAATATAAAGACTGAACAGCTTTTTATTATAGAGGGGGAAAAGCCCTACCCAATATTTCAGTTATTCTAATGTCAGCCATAACAGGCAAAAGCTACAATGAGGGCACTGGTTTGGAAGTATTGCATGCAGCTGAAAGCTCTTAAATAGAGGGAGCGTAAATAGAAATTAAAGGAACTATCAGTGTGACTACATTTTAAAGAAACAACGGCTGTGCCTGCACAATTTGGTGCAGGTGCAGCTTCCTCTCTAAAGTGATTCTGGAGGGGCATAAAGAAGAACTGCGTGCCACTGAGCTTGTAGGATGGGTTTTAAAGACTGTAACATGAATATCCTGAAAAATAATGCATAGATAGTTTGTGAATCTAGCATTGTTGTACAACTTTAATTAATGTTGCTGACGTGTTGGATAGTTTTCCTAAAGTTTTGGACAGAGGAGGTTCATTTTAATGACAGATATACTGGAATATCTTCAAACACTGGCATCTGTTTCTTTAGGACAGAATACAGTGTGTTCTTGGACACTATGATTCATAGTAATTTGTGCCTTACATTTTCTATAAAAAATGTTAACATGATTACAGGAGGTTTACCATGAAAAGCACATCAAGAAATTCTGGGAAAAAGCCAAGAACGTTATCAGAAATATTAAAATTGTTGGACCTGAAGAAAACCTGAGTCAAGCAGAAGCCCGAAACATGGGAATGTAAGTTCTAATTTCTAAATCTGTTACATTGATGCATACACTCACATTTTTTCATCTTGCATGTGTATTATTTCGCATCTTTAACATTTACATCTCCAGCTATGAAGATGGGAGCTTTTGTGTTGGAGAAGATCTAGACATAAGATACGAACTGTTGAGTGATTTATGATTTCTGTCTAATATAAAAAGCTGTTGATCATTATGAAAAAATCTCTCTGGTTTGTGCTACATCAATAGTTTGTTGTCTTGTGATGATGGCATAGAAAATGCGTAGTATTTATTTTATTTTCCGGCTACCTTACTGCAGAATTTTTTAAATTTTTGCCTTGGATATGCTTTTAACAATTGCACTTTTGTTGTCCTAATGCCTGCTCTGTTTTCTTTTTTCTTAAGTGACATTATATTTAAGTAAAGGTTAAAGCTTGACGTGGATGTACGGTTGACAGAATTATTTTTCTACCTGTGGTTCAAAGAGGCAGGAATAGCCTTTAGAAGTGCTCTAGCAGGAGTTCTTGCAAAGGCAACTGACTTTATCCTATGTTTGGTCTTGCTTTTTTCTTTTGTTCTTACTAGAGTATCCACAACTTTACCTTTTAAACCTGGCACTTTCCATGCCTAAAGTTGAACCTTGGAGTTTGTATCCTGTGTCAGACCTAAGGGTCTCTTTAGTGACTGCAGCACTGGCTCCTCCCACAGAGTGGCATGTGGCTCTCCCAGTACATCAGTCATATGATGGAGTTTCTCAGCCTGGGATGCCACCAAGATCAGGACCACCTTGCTTGGTCCTTGAGCTGGCTTCATTCCATGATAATTTTTTCACTCACTCTTCTACCAAATCTTCTGTGAGTGTCAGAGCAGGGAAGTTAATTTCAAAAGGCCATTTTCTGTTCAGAGGTTAGGAGCATAGGCTGTTCATAGCCTCAGCTGAAAGAGTGAAGGTCTTGAGTCTCTGTGGTGTTCTTGGAAATTTGTTTGAATGGGGCTTTGTTGTGCTGAAGCCACTGGAAAACTGATCTCTGGCTGAGGTCCAAGCCTCTCCCCTTGCCTTCCTAGGAAACGCTGCAGATGTCCTGTGTTAGACTAAGCACCCATTCACATGTATATATCATTCTTTCTTTATTTATAAAACTCTCTAAAGCAAATGTACCACATTGCCAAACTTTTTGTAGTGTATGTTGTGTAACTGAGGTGGAGTTTCTGGAATTGCCTTTTCGTCTTTGTTGTTATATAGATAACATAAGGCAGAATGTTCAGTGTAATCAATATCTATAGTAATACTAAATCTCACCCGAAGACCTTGAAACCTGTCATCTTTGATAGAACCTACTGACTTAAAATGTGACAGAGCTTCTGATATATGGTCCTTGCTTGATCTCTGCATAAAAAAATAATAGTTCAAATGTATATTTCCACAAAGTCACTTCAAATCCTGTTAGAAAGGCAGGGAGATAATAATATGTGTGATGTGTTATCCATGGTGTGGATGTAATTTGACCCATGTCGCTCCTGTTTTGAAAGGCCCCTTTGATAAAGATTGTCCTAAAGAGGTACGTAGAGAAAACCTGAAGCACAATGTGTGGAATGACACCATGGCAAAACTCTGAATCATCCAAAAAGTATGAACCTGAGTAGTAGGATCTTCCAAGTAAACAATGTAGATGTAATTCAGTGGCTCCTTTCAGTTTGTCTGAAGCAGAGTCAGTTAATCAGCTGCTTGCTTTGCACACCTGGGGGGCTTGGCTGCCCTTGTGAACATCACTGGCATCACTGGAACAAACACATTTTGCATTTCTTTAAAAAGACTAGCTTGATCTGGGATGTTCAAAGTGAAGGCAGTTACTCTATTATTTGCTTTCAGTCCTTCATCTCGCTTTGATCATCATCAGCTCATTTGTTGCTCACTAACACTGCAATGGGAATAACTTGAAAAGAGTGATGCTTCAAACTTGTTTATTGTTGTGATTTAGAGATTGATATTCAGTCTTCTGATTCATTTTCTCCTGCCTCTATCTGTATTATTGACAGATAGTTCTGTTCTATCTGCCTCAAATACTTGTTTTCTCTCCTTTTCCAAATCTGCTCTTAGTGTGTCTCTGTTAGTTTCCAGTAGATTTAGAATTAATTTGATCTTTTCACTTGCACATTTCACACAGAGTCTATTTAGTTGAAGAAGCGTAAGAGGGCTCAGTTAATACAGAGGGGGAACTTAAGCATTGAAGGTCTCGTTTGTTTTCAGCAGAATACTTTGGCGTATATGAAGTTTGATCAGTTTTCTTCTCGCCTTTTTCTTTTTTTTGGCTCAGTAAAAAGTGGTGATAAATCACAATGGGATTCTCAGTAAATGACACACTCATGTCACTATAAATGTGAGAAAATAACATTTATTCAATTTCACTCGTAGCCATGAAGCAGACCTTGGTCTACTTTTCTCATTCACATAAGGAAGAATGATTGAAGCATTTAATTTCTTACTTCTTCCTGACATGAAAAGTCCTTTCCTGTGCTTGTGAAAGTTGGAGAGGTATTGGAAAGGATCCAAAATGCTGCAGTCTGCAAGACTTTTTACAATTCAACAATACTGGGAAACAGGAGTGCACAGCTTTCATTGTTGTGGGCTGAATCAAGATAAAAAGGAAGGAAAACTAAGTAGAATAAAGAGAAGGAAGGTTTAGCTGCATGTTGTCTTCTTGTTTTCTCTGCATTCACATCACTTGAAACACTTAAATGGCATTTCCATGTCTTTCTTTTTTTGTTAGGCTTTGTTGGTTTGTTTTTTCTTTAAGAAAAAATCGTCTGTCGTTTTGCCTTGGTTGCAGATGAGATTTCAGCCAGCTGTTACAGAATTTGTTATGACAGAAAACATAAAAAGCAATTAAATATGTTCAAGTAATAACATAAAGTCGGGAAATACTTATCTCATTGACTTCTGAGGTTTTATTTATAAAAAGTGTATTTTCCATAATATTTTTTCTCCCAGTACTTACAGAGTTCAGGGTTTCTCTTTTGGGGGAGTTGGTTCTTTTTTGTTCCTCCCTCAGATTGTTAGTAACAGAACTGGGTAAGAATTTTCCAAAAGTTTCTAAAAAAATGTCATTTATCTCAGCTTTTAAGTGGGAATGTGCGCATTTTAATGAAAAGTTTACATTGAAAGCTTTCAAAAGTTTCAGGAAAAACAGTAGAGAGATCAGAATCAGAGTTCATTGACAGCACTGTTGAATTTTGAGCTACGTTTGGGGTTTCCTGTGTGTTTCTTGAAGGAGGATATTAAGTCATTGTCTCTGAGTTCCCATTTGGTATCGATAAAGGATGGCATGGACACAGGAGGGAGTAGAACACAGCCTTAGAGCAGGGCAAGTATCTTGGCTGTGGGGGAAGGAGGAACAGGGATTAAATCTTTCTCTCAGAGGTGAAGTGTTTTATGTTAGAGACTTGGATTTTCTGGAGCTGCTTTCCTGAACACTTGTGCAGTTTTGGGTTTCAGTCTCAGATGGAGGAGGAAAACTTTGAGTGTTGCTGAAAAACATGTTTTCCACCCATACCTGATTTCAGTAGCTTCCAGGTGTGCTAACTGTGGTAGCAATACTTAAGCCTGAGATGCAAAACTAAACATTAGTGTTTTATTTGTTTCCTGGCTACATTTGTTTGTTTTTAGTGATGGTTGATATGAATGTGTTTATGCTGTTCTGGCTGTCTGGAGAGATGCAAAACGTAACTCTAAATGGCTGGTGATGTCACCCAGGCTTTTGGTTGCGGACTTGTATCTAGAGCACCTTTTCTTTCAGGGGTCTGTCAGATGGTTTAAGTGCTCTCCCTTTGGGCTGCAAGTCTATATAAGGTAGAAAATTATCAGTGAAGATGTCAGTTAAGGCAAACCCAGAGACTGACCAGAGATTTAAACTGTGGGTGTGTGTTCAAACAGTTTTAGCAGCAGTGGGAAGACCATTCCTGACACATGGGTATTTTAAAAATTTGTCTGAAATTATTGCTACATCTTCAGTGATCAAGCTTGAAGAAGGAGTATTGCTTAAAGTTATGGAATAAAAGTGCTCTACCTTCCACTGTGATTCTAAGAGTCATACCTCTTGAGTCCTTTGAGCAGAAGAAGGTTTGAACAGAAAGACCCAAAAAGGTGTTAAGTAGTAATCCTGATGGAAGATGTAGTGCTAGGTTTGGAGGGGAAGAGCAGCAGGCAGGAAGCCATGCCAGCCCTTACCTTGACTTGTATGTAGCCTGTCACATCCACCCTTTATCAGGTCTTCTGAAGTGACAGATCTTTGCCTTTGGAGAAAACAGTCACAGTCAATCAAATCAAGTGGAACTTAAGCTAAAGCCCTGTTTATAGATATTTTAAAACAAGAAGGTAAAATAATGTTTCAGGCTGTTACGGTGGAATTAAAATAGGTAAAATAGACAAATTCAGTAATACCACCTGCATGATAGGAACCTACTGCTGTAATATTGACTTGAGGAAGTTGTTCCACTTTCTCTAAAAGTGTATTTGATTTGCTATAATCTCCTACTATGCTGATGGTATAGGAAAGCTGAATTCACTGTACCAAGTTTTGGCCTGGCAAGTGCACCCTGCCAGAACTATACAAACACAGTCTGTGTATCTTTCATATTTACAGTAGAATGTGTTTTCTTTGTCTTTCTCTTGAAGGCATGGGGATTTGTGCAAATAGTTTATTCTTCTGAGATCAAAATCCCAACTGATAGAAATAGTGTATGGACACGTTCGCTTACTTTCTCCAGTATAAATTCACTGCCTTTGCAATCACTTTATATTTCTCTTTACCAACTGTGTTGTTCTTGTAGGTCAAAAAGACAAAGAAGAGGTCTTTAAATACATATTTACAGTTTTTGTCCTGCACTCTCAATGAGGTTTCAATTGTCATTGAGATCAGCAGATTGCATCTGTGGAATCTTTTTGCAAGGACAGCATTACAGCCACATGCAGTTACTCGCTAGAGGAGCTTACTAAATAAGGTCATACTTCACTATTAAGTGATTGTACTGATACCCAGCTATGTAAATTAGTGGCATTTTCCCCTTGCCCCGTTTTCCATTAGGACACTGTGTAGAAGGCATTACTGCACTTGGTACAGGCTAGAGGCCACTTAGTTTATTAAAAGAAAAATAAAAGGCACCTGATGCATGTATTTTAATTTTTTAGTTAATCACCCTACTGTAATTTAAACACACCTTTCTTTACAATACTGTGCTGCAGAGGGCTTTTAGTGCCATGAATCAGTTGAATACTTACTTGTGGTTTGGGGTTTTTTAAAAATCTTTGTAGGTTTTGTTGTTTGTGAATTTTTTCTGGACATGTGTGAGTTAATCATTCTTTTTTGTCTTTTTAGGGACCTTTGTCGCCAGGATAAAACATGTGAATATTACTTAAGCATAGATGCAGATGTTGTGCTGACAAACCCCAAAACTTTAAGAATACTGATAGAACAGAACAGGTATAGTAAATCTCTTATTTTGTAGAATTTCCTCTAAATTGAAAGGATTCTCTGGGGTCTGTCCAGAGAAAATAAGATCTCGTTTGTTTTTGCAGAGTTAAATCCTCTTTGTTTACTTGTGGTATTTCATTGCCATGGTTCATAACGTGCTTGGAGGCCAACAATTCACAAAGCATTTTGTTCCTGTCAAACAGCAATTCCTGATGTGAATTTCAAATGCTTCAGAGTTTCATATTTTCTTACTCAATGTGTCACTTCACAGAAAGATAATTGCTCCGCTCGTAACTCGCCATGGGAAGCTTTGGTCCAATTTCTGGGGTGCTTTGAGCCCAGATGGTTATTATGCTCGATCAGAAGATTATGTGGATATTGTCCAAGGGAACAGAGTGTAAGTAACTGTAAGCTAATAGTTAAAGTCAAGGCAACCAGTATGGTTACTAGGTTATTAGCAACATATTGCATGGAAATACAAGAATATGGTATTATTCCTGGAGAGTTTAGGTTAGTTCTGTTGTTTTGTATTTTCTGTTTCATTGTTTCTTCCCATTCATAGCTAGAAAAAAAAGCAGTGTTTAACATGATGAGCTGGTGTTAGTACTGGGCACAGTCATTACTGATACCTGTCTGATGGTGTCTGGTTGCTCTAGCAGTGTACAGTACAGAAAAAGGCAGGACAAACAAATAGCAAACCCAAAACTCTATATCCCTGGACCATCAGCCAAAAGGAATGGTTGTTACAAATGACTTTGTCATCTCTTTGGGTCAAATCTTAATCAATGGAACAGGTATAATTTCTTTGTGTGTTTCATTCTGTATGTCAGGTATATTTAAGGAGCTCTTCAGTAATACTTTTGTCAAGGATAAACTCTTGGGTTTATCCCTCCCCTAAATGAATGTGATACTGTTCTGAGCTTGGCTGTTCCATATGGTGATGCCTTTTCTTTGCCCTGGAAGAACAAAAAGGTCTGAAACAGACTGCTTGAATAGGACTGGCTTGTTTTCAGTCCTGCTCTGCTAAAAGATGTGCTTGTGGCACTGAGAGAGGGGAAATCTGCAGAAGGAGCGTTTTGAAAGCAATGCTTTTGTGTTGATATTGGCCCAACTCACATAAATACATGACCTGCTGTGGTCCATGGATATTTGTGTGAGGAGGTCAGACCAGCTGTGTGAAGTCTCAGTGAAGTCTTTAAACTCATTTAAAAATCTGTTTTGGAGTTACTTTCTCCATCTGGTAGTGTAGAATAATATTATAAGAGAGTTTGACTGATTGCCTTAACTATGGAAACATGAAGTACATGTGTAGTTAAAACTCTGTAGAGAATTTGACCTTGCTATATTTTTATAACAGTATTTCATATAAATTGAATTACTGCTTACACCTACGTTTGAGATGTCCAGATGTAGTTTTCCAAGTGTCTTGGGAATCTTTCAGCTTCTTCTCCTTGCAACTTGCTTAGTCTTGCCAGCAAATACAGAAATGCTGATTTAATAGAATAGGCAACAAATTAGTTTTCATAGCTTTAAACTGTTTTTGAGTTGTGTTTTTATTTTCAACAGAGGAGTATGGAATATCCCTTATATGGCTAATATATACTTAATTAAGGGACAAACTCTTAGATCTGAGATGAAAGAAAAGAACTACTTCATGCGGGATAAGTTGGATCCTGATATGGCTCTCTGCAGGAATGCCAGGGAAATGGTAAGGTGTACCTATAACAGCTTGCTTTCAAATACACATCTTTCTTTGTGTCCTGCTGTACTCATAGACTGCTTTACTTGATTGACCTTGGATATTATATTTTACTTCTAATTCAAAGTACTGGCCAATTTTTGTGTGATAAAACCCTTCAGGTGCCAACAGATGGCTGGGACCGGTGTATTTCTTTAAATTGGTGAGAACAGAGGTTTTTTCAAGACCAGTGCACTGATGCACTGACTGCATGGTGGTTTCTAGTTAAATTCCCTGAAAATTTCTCTTGAGGTTAAAATACCTTTCTTGGCACAACCTCAACAGATGAAAGAGGTCTCAACTTCTCTGCTGTGTATGACTTAAAACTTACCCATGCATTTGGAACATCTGTATCATGCACGTTTTTATACGGTGTGGAGCTTCTAGCAGGCTACATTGGAATATTTTGCAATTTTCTATTGAGTAGATATATATTTAAACTAATGATGGGCAGTGTTGTATAAAAAGCCTAGGTGATTTAAGAAATGGTTAGGGAGCATGAATTACTCATTAATTTGTCCAGATAGATTAAAGTTGTATCAGATAAGTGTTACTTGCATTAATCTGGAAGTAATGAGAGAACTTATTTGTACTGTAAAGTTATGAATCTGTAAATCCATATTTCTACTGATATTTACACTAGTTTCAGCACAGAGACAAATAAGACCTAAACCAGACCTATTTCCAGACACTATAACATTGAAAAATATTTTTGCTGAATTGAACAAGAAAAGTTGGCAAGTATTCATTTTTTTATTCCCTCATAACAAGGCATGATCTCCTCTGTTTGTACTGATTCTTCAGAACATCCCCGCCCAGTCCTGTTGTATTCAAACCTCCTCAGCATCAGTTCCTGCAAACCTGTGCTTTCCATGTGCTCGTTAAACTAATCTGACTGGCTCATCAGAAAATTGCTTCTTCTTTTCCTCTTTCTCAGTCTGGGCTGTAGGAGGGTTTAGTATGTGCTTGTTTTTGTATTGCAGCAGATAAGAAGGGGCTGGTGGAAACAGCTTTGACATGTGTATGAAAGAGCTTTGCTTGGAGATGCATGTTGTCTGTAAAGGCATATCAGCTTTTGATCAAGGGCTGCTATTTCCCTGATGTAACTGTGGAAACCTAAAGATAGTCGGAAAAAAGAGAGATTGTGTCAGAAAACTGATGTGATGATTCTCCTTCATTTTAGACTTTACAAAGGGAAAAAGACTCCCCTTCTTCGGAAACATTCCATATGCTCAGAGCCCCAAAGGTGTTGCTTTATTTTTTTTTATTATTACATGCAGTGTCATTCTACCACAGGAAGATACTTCTCCTCTGTCCACTTCCTCTGATGAAATACTGCTCTAGCTTTCTCTTCAGCCTTCTAAGGTTCAGGTTTTTGCAGGGACAGGCTTTTCATGCTCAGCTCAGAGCATCTCAGAAAGGCTCTTTGTTTCCTCAGGGGGGTTTCTCAGTGCTTTTAAGGTCAAGGTGTGCTGACACTGTGCTTCTGTAGCTAAAATGGATGGAGCAGTCCTAGGAAGGAGTAAAGCTCAAATCACTGGTAGGTCTGCCAGGTCCCCCCCAGTGACCACATTGTCACTTTAAGCTGTTTTTCTTGACCCAGGCCCTCCTTATTCTCCCTGCTGCAGATATTTTATGATTTGGTAAGCACCCAGAACTGGGCATGTTTAACATAATCATTATCTTTCTAACAGTTTAACTCTTTTTCAGACAAAAACATAGACAGAAATACCAAAGTACCCAAATGGTAATGCCTTCATCTGTTACAAATCCGAAAATCACAAGCATTTCAGAAATAAAGTTTTAGTCTGAAAAACCTTAAACTAAAGAAATCCCATAGAATCTAAGTTTCTTTTTAAAAATACTATTTTCCGCTACTACTTCTAATCAAGAGAGTTCTGTTAATACCTTCTGTTAATAGCTTGGTAATAAAACTGTATCTTACCACACTTGGTATCTTGCACATAATTACATGAACAGACTTCAGTGTGCTCAGCTGTTTTGGATGCTGATCTGAATATTCTTGTGTGCTGTATCTGCCAATATCTTTTTATTTCAGGCCAATTCGCCAGATGGATCATGTAGTGAATACTCTGAAATAAGTTTCTTGTTCTGACTTTCGTGAACTCTTTGATTGTTAGCTTATTCTTTCAGTTTTGAATTTGAAACTAAAGCCTAGGTGTTGGTTTTCTTGTGTGTGAGCATTTCCAATTTGAGATCAGATGCTTTCAGTGTGTCTGCTTAGGTTTTCTGGAAAACAAATCAACCAATCACTCCTCTGCTTTTTCCTTTCTATAACTCTACATATGTTCTCAACAATATATATTTTGGTTTAATGTGTTTAGAAAATAAGTGCAGGCAAATGCTTGTAAACAACAAGTTATGAAGTGTAGTTGGTGATTAGAGTCAACCATTTGAAAATTAAGATGCTAAATTAACAGCACTTTTAATATGTGTACAAATGTGATTATGTTTTATGAAAGTGCAATCATGAACAGACCTTTTTAAAACTTTGCTGAGATGGATAGTTTTGCTAATGGTGCTTTCTCTGCTTGGTATAGGGCGTTTTCATGTACATTACCAACAGACATGAGTTTGGAAGACTTCTTTCTACAGCCAATTACAATACCTCCCACTACAACAATGACCTCTGGCAGATATTTGAGAATCCTGTGGTATGCATCTAATTATTGATGAAACAGTTATTTTATTTAAAAAAAAAGTATAAATTTATATAATATAAAGGACTTGAAATTTAAAGTCTTTACATGGAGAACATTTGTTTACTGTGTGCTAAATATTATGTGCTAAAAGGTGTTCTCACCCATCTAAGCAAGTGATTATATATCATATCAGTAAGCCAGCTGATGACCAGAGTATGAAGTTGGAGATATGGCCCTGAGCTAACAGGTTTTATGATTTTTGATATGATGAGAACCAGTTTGTTTACAAGAATAAGAAATTGTTTGTTTCCAGTGCTTTCAGTAGAGCAAATGAATAGAATATAAATAATTTTTTATCACTTATAAATGTCTTTGGTCTGTTATGTTTTTAAATCATGTTTTTTTAGGACTGGAAGGAAACTTACATAAATCCAAATTACTCAAAAATCTTCACTGATAACATAGTAGAACAGGTGAGTAGAAGCAGTTTTTAAAAATTTGTGGGACTCACTGATAATAAATTGGCATGCAGTAACTATTTCCATACAAATGCTGTTTTGGTCTGTGACTAAACAGATTTTTTGCTGTTTTGGATCAGAACTGTGTTTTTGCCATTCGATATAGGCTGCCTGCTTTCATGCAACTGATCCAGACAGAGCACTTGCATTGGATGATCAGTTGTGACAACTAGGGACAGTTGCCTCTATAAAAACCTGGGATAAATTGTCTGTGTTTAAAGCAGTGTTAAGTTTTAAGTTGTTTCCCACATTCACCTGTAATGTGGAAGACCAGGGTTGTTATTTAGAGCCCTAAGGCACAGAAGGTGTGGGGGCACTGACACATTCTTTGTGCTGGGTCAGGGCTTAGAATGTAGCTCAGAGTTTTTGCTTTTGTGAGAATGTGCTTGAGGATCAAGTTGTGTGTGTGAGTTTTTTTTGTTTTTTTGTTTTTTTGTTTTTTTTCTTGTAGCCATGTCCAGATGTGTTTTGGTTTCCCATATTTTCTGACACTGCCTGTGATGAATTAGTAGAAGAAATGGAGCACTTTGGGCAGTGGTCTGGTGGAAAACACCAAGTAAGTGTCAGCCTTTATAAACATAATCTTAATGAGTGATCGTAACTACTTTTACAGTAGTAAGTCACAGTGTACTGCAACAAACAAACATTCCAACAATCACCAATGACCTGAAACATCTGCTTTGTGGTATAAAGTGCTTAGTCTAGTCTACCATGTAGCTGCTTCTTCAGTAGACATAGAGACATTCTTAAATTAATGTTGTGGTGTGCTGACCCTGGTACATGCCAGGCACCCACCAAAGTCACTCTGTCGTTGCCCTCCTCAGCTGGAAAAGGGAGGCACAGTATAAAAAAGAATTTACGAGCTGAGAGACAGGGACAGGGAGAGATCATTCAATTGCCATCACAGGTGAAACAGACTCAACTTGAGTTCAATTGGTAATATATGAGCAATGAAACCACTTCTTAAAAACACCTTCCCTTCACTCCTCCTGTCCTCCTAGGCTTAAATTTACTCCCCATTTTCTCTACCTCCTCCTCCCCAGCAGTGCATAGGGATGGGAAAATGGGAGATTGTGGTCATCACACATTCCCTGCCACTCCTTTCTCCTCAGGGGGAGGACTCCTTACATTCTTCCTCTGCTCCAGTGTGGGTCTCTTCCGTGGGGTGCAGTCCTTCAGGAACAGACTGTTCCAGTGTGGGCCCCCTGTGGGGTCACAAATCCTGCCAGAAAACCTGTTCCAGCATGGGCTGCTCTCTGCTGCCAGGACCCTTCTCCAGCACAGGCTTCCATGAGGTCACAGCCTCATTCAGGCACCCCCACCTGCTCTGCCATGGGGTCTTCTGGGGACTGCAGGTGGATCTCCACTCCCCCATGGACCTCTGTGGGCTGCAGGGGCACAGCTGCCTCTCCATGGTCTGTACCAGGGGCTGCAGGGGAATCTCAGCCCGAATGCCTGGAGCAGCTCCTGCCCCTTTTTCCGTGACCCTGGTGTCTGCAGGGCTGTTTCTCTCACATATCCTGTCTCCTCTCCAGCTGCAATCTCTTCTGCCCTGTTTTTGTTTCCCCCGTTCTTGAAGGCACTGCCACCACAGAGGTGCTGTCTCTTGTCACTGCTGGGCTCAGCCTTGGCCAGTGGCAGGTCTGTCTTGCAGTGGCTGGCATTAGCTCCATAGGGGAAGTTTCCAGCAGCTTCTCACAAAGGCCACCCCTGCAGCGCCCCTGCTACCAAAGCTATGCCACATAAGCCCAATGCAGACTTTGAATTAGCAAATTAGACACTTAACAGTGGTGCAGTTGCTGTAGCAGGTACCTGACAGTTACCCAAGGCTGATTTTTGGAGAGCTTTTGATAACTGTTCAGACAAGTTTTTCTCATTTACCTCTTAAGTACTGATTTGTCAGACTTGTTCCCCTAAGGAGTTACTCACAAATGTTATGAGCTGTTGTGTCAATGTTTTCAGAGAATTCAAGGTATTTATTAGCTACCACTAAAATCAGAGGAATGTTTCTCTTATTCACAAATGTGGTGCTATGAGAAACTGTAGTCACAATTGTAGTGCAGGTAGGGGCCTCTGGAAAGAATTTTATTGTACTTTTATCTTCAAATTATTTCAACATTTATTACCCTGTCAAGTTGAGGCCTGTAGTCTCTTGATCTGATAGAATTTCAGTTGCATCTGCAGCTCAGTAAATAAAACTTATTATCCAAAGAAGCCCTCTTATTTACAGGCGACACATCCAAATATTGACTTATCCTTTAAAAACTTCCAATTTTTGGTCATTGATATCTCAGCATGCTTTTTTCCTCGACAGTTAGCTGTGGAGTTGCTGTACAGCAAGCTCACAGATGCCTATTGAAGCATTGCTTTGTTGCAGTTGTGATTCTGCAGATTTCAAGTAAATACTTGCTGAAATGTCAGAAACATTCCATGTTCCTGTTTCCAAGCTATTTGTGGTGTTTTCATTAGGACAGCCGCATTTCAGGAGGTTATGAAAATGTCCCAACTGATGACATTCATATGAAGCAAATAGGACTGGACAATGAATGGCTGCATTTCATACGAGAGTTCATTGCCCCAGTAACACTAAAAGTCTTTGCTGGCTATTATACCAAGGTATGGATTCAAAGCTCTTGCACATAATTACTCCATGGTGTGACTAAATTTAAGTATTTTGTTGAATATATCCTTTTTGGTTTGGTTGGGGAGTTTATTCATGACATAGCAGTAGTTAAAGATGAATATTGTTGATTTTTTATTTTAGCTAAGCTTTAAAAAAAATCCCAGGAATTCCGTGTATGACTTGGCAGTTCACAGCTTGAAGTCTGACTGTAAATTTTGTTGCAGGGCTATGCTCTATTGAACTTTGTTGTAAAATACAGCCCTGACAGACAACGGTCGCTCAGACCTCACCACGACTCCTCTACATTCACAATCAACATTGCCCTCAACAAAGTAGGAGAGGACTTTCAAGTAAGTTACTGACTTTAAAAATGTTGTCCTTTGCGTGTCTAATATTATTTCTAAACTAGAGCCCAAACACATATACTTAGAGACCCAGCTGAGAAGGAAAAGATGCACATCACAAATTGAGATACGTTATGCCTTGCGTTTTTTTGACAGGTACTAAATTTGCTCAATTCCAGGATCCAGAACTGTTGATGTAGTCAGGCTGAATTGATCAAACTGGTTTCAGATGGTGGGAGAGAAGGGGTTTGAAGTAAAACTTCGGAGATGTTAGTCATTTTTAACATTTCTGAAATGCTTCATTCCTGTATAGTGAGAACCAATTTTTCAAGAGTTTGAACAGTGCCAAGTTGACTCAAGTGACTTCTTTTCTGTAGAGTTTTTTTTATGATTGTTTTTTAAATCAGCTACAGAATGAAAGTTTTTAACTCCTGTATCTGTTTAGGTTTTTTTTGAGCTAAATTATTTTCTAGTCTGATATTGATTCAAATTAAACAGTCCCCGGAGTATGGAGCTAGGCAGGGCAGTGGCAGCAATATCGAACTTTTACTTATAGAGAAATTCAACCTGTTGCATTTATAAGCCTGTATCATTCACAACCCTTAACACCAATAAGTGTGCTTGCCACACTTACTATTTTAGAAGGCACAAGTTCAGTTTGAAAGCAGCAGCCAGATTAATTAATTTAAAACTTGTTTAAATGCTGTCCTGGATAGGGGTGCAGTCCTGAAACAAGGCCTGTGAACGTGATTTGCTTCTCTCTGGTAGAATCTACAGTAAAGTTATTGAAAGTTATTGCTGCTTGAATGAGTTGTTATCCAGTGAATGCTAAAGCAAGACAAGGGGAAATCTGATTGCAAATGCTTGTCTGTTAATTAATGCTCTAAAGATGGTTTCATGTAAACAACTTGCTAAGGCATGGTAAAAGAAAAAAACCCAGCCTATTAATAGCAGCAAATTGTTTGAAGTGATGGATGTATAAAAAGGAATTTATTAAAACACAAGATAAATGTTGGGGGTTTTATTGTGTTTGTGTTTTACCACAGGGAGGTGGATGTAAATTTCTTAGGTACAACTGCTCCATTGAGTCTCCCAGGAAAGGATGGAGCTTCATGCACCCAGGAAGACTTACGCATTTACACGAAGGACTTCCTATCTTGAATGGCACAAGATACATTGCAGTATCATTTATTGATCCTTAATTTTTTTTTTTTGTCCTCTTCAACAGCAGTGTTCTTTACATAAACATTTATTTATAGATCTCCTCTGGAAGATGGTGATAAAAAACTTTAAGTTAATGTTCCTACACAGCAGAGGTACTTTGGGCTAAAAGGAGGAAAAACCAGAAAATACTCTAATATTGTTGAAGATTTCTTGATATCTGCTCTGAGCCTTGAATCCCAAAGTAAACATGTCCTACTTGTTTTTCCATTCTGCTGCCCTATAAAGAGTGGGTAAGGAGAGAAAATGGAAAAGCACAGTGAACCCATTTCTTCGTTGAAAAAAACCCAAAACCCAAGGAATGTTAAATACAAAATCATCGGAAAAATTTATTGTGGTTTTCATTCAGTAAAGTGACACAGCTAAAGTTTGTGTGGTCTGTATATTTGGTACCAACCAATGACAGAAAAATCACAGCGTAAAAACAAAAACCAAAATCAAATGAATCTTGTTTACAGTTGTTTCTGGTAAGCAATAATTCCATATGCTGGTTTATACTGAAGGGAAAACATCTCTGTAGCCTTTTCTCTTAATTCATTGTCAATACTGAAGTGTACACCTTTAGAAGAAAAAAAATAAATTAATTGCAGAGGTAGAACAAGGTTTAAATCCTTTATCTAAGGAGAAAATGTTTTATCATTTGTTCTGAGAACTCATCCTTTTGAAAGATTACTGTTCTTCAGCAAGTGGCCTTTGTTTAAATTGAGTTATTTTTCTAAATGTGTAGTTGCACCCAGTTGGTACTGGAAATTTGATGCTTATTTTCAGAACGCTGGTAAATTTTAATAGGATATTTTATAGGGACAGTTTTCTACTCATAAAATTACTTGAATTTTGTATCAGGAAAATGAAATGGTGGCAGTCTCTCTTTAAAGCTAAGGGTCTTAACTTGACATTTATTTTAAAGAAATTGGTTTAAAATATTCCTACTGTATCTACTGTTTGTAATTTAAAGAAACTTGAAGCTAACTGTCTCAGTCTACCGTGCCAAAATGCACGACATGTTGGAAAACCTTGTGAAAAATAAAGGGTAATTTTAAATTAATGGAGCAGCTGTAACTTGACTGTATCAGGTAGTTTCTTTGCATTTGCCACTGTTTTTAAAGAAACTAGATTTACTGACAAATACTTTCTAATGATCTGTAGGTGGGAGATGGGAGTGTCAGATTTTGTGTTGTTGGCTATCGAAATTATTTCAGTTAGTGCCTGTGTACCAAGCCTTGCATTATGCTTTTAGAATGACCCCAGCAGGAATGGTGGTTCTTGGTTTTGTTTTCATATAGAGGCTATTTGATGATCTAAACAGTACTTCACTTTTTAACTGTATCTTTGAAGAAGCTTTATATTGCATTCTCTAAACAGAAACTTTATTTGCAGCTGACAGGATTAGGGGAGAGTTTCAAAGATTTTTCTTTTACTGAAAATAACCACATCTGCTTACTTCCCTGTTCTGCAGTTTTGACGAATGAGTTGTAGCCGTATTTAAAGTTATGCTGTAGCAAATACATCAAAGTGAGTTAGCCTCAATAATGTATTAAAATGGACTGGCTTGAAAAGGGATGGCTTTTGACAGGAAATTTTGTGCTTTCTTTTAATTTCTCTTTACACTGTCAACCTTTCTCCTTTTCAAGCTAATATTTGGGGCTTGATATCCCTCAGCATTGTTTCCAGGCATGTAACAGCTGTCTCAGTGTCTCTCTACTGCTTGTGCTTAGAAGAACCTTACAGATAAGAAAATCTTCAGGTCTTCAAAATGAAAGCAGCCTTTGTTAATCATCTTTTTTGGAGCATTTGTCTGTGGTCTCTTAGGCTAACTTAGAACAGAATAATATTTTTTACCATTGGATCAGTTAAAAGACAGTTTATTGTTCTGAGATTTGTTGGAAAAAAAATTGCAAAAATACAGTCCTGTAACACAGGGGAGTTTTTGCAGAATTTCCCCCCCCCCCCCCCCCCCCCGCCACTTGTACTTTAATTTGTATTCTGTAATTCTCAGCCATATTTCATTTTTTTTGGTGTGTATTTTGCCCTCAAGAAAACCCTGAGGACTTTATTTCCTCTTAAATTTTTGTGTTTGCAACTCTTAGTTCACTCTGTTACATAGTGACACATAATGCTGTATTTACTGTGCTCCACATTTGTTGGAAGGGAAAATGTGTTTTCCATGCTCAAGTTACTGTTACTAAGGTTCTCTCTTATTTCTTCTTTCAATAAAGTATTGCAAAGGGTGGCAGATGAGTTTCAGGTGAACAGCAACAGGTATGGAAGTTTTCTCATTAACTTCTTAGGAATTGACACATGCCAGGAAAAGAAATTTCTTCTGAACAGTTCACCTGAATTAGTTATGAAAGCTTTGCTGTGCTGTTGGAATGTAAGGATATGAACTCACACAGACTAAACAGAAGTGAAAGAAGTGAAAATTCTTTCTATATTTCACTACTTTTAAAAGCACTTAAGCTGCTTGTGTCTCCCTAACAAAGTTTGTTTTGGGGCATAGAAGATACATGCATCAGGAGGAAAGCAGCAACCTAAATTCCAGCAGTTTATGAGAAACCTTGGGAGTACAGGGACATAAGGGTGCTCTGCAACAGATGAGACATTTGTAAAGTATTTTGTTTGTTCTTCTTTCATCTAGCTTTACTTTTCACTGTTAAGTACGTGGAGAGACTGAGGTGTGGGTAAGGAAGTAGTATATAGGCAAGAGATTTCTGAAGTCTCCTTTTGGTTAAAAATACTGAGTATAGCTTGGTTTTATTTCATATTTCAGCTCTACTCCTAAGAAATGTTCGGTGCTTTTGGTCGTATTTTACACATTTAATTTTCTTTTAACATCACTGTTCAACAAGTAATCCCAATATCTATTTGTCTGTTCATTTTTTTTTCCCCCAAAGGATTTCATGCTTACTGTGAGTGGGTAAGAGTATGACAAGCCCCAGAAGAATACAGATTTTTTTCAGTGAGGCAATAATAATGAAATCTGAGTGTGCCTGTTTCTTTATAATGACTTTTCCCCCACATCTGCTGTATTCATGGACTAAATGCTAATTCAACGCAGGGCTGCCACAGCAGCTTCTCTTTTGCAGCAGATAGAGATATTAAAGAGACAGAAAAGTCTAGAAAGGACCCTTGTACTTCTTTCCTCCCATGTGCATGTAACCAGTTTTGCTTTTGTTTTTCTGCTTGAAAGAACTGGTTCAGATTTTTCTTTTCAGCTACTGCAATGAGCTTTTTGAAGAACTTCAGTTTCATTAGATTTATTTCTGATATGGTCTTCAGTGGATTCAGTTCTGGAATGAGTAAGTATTTTTTTGAGTCTTTGCCTCCCTGAATCCTCACTTTCTTGTGTGGCACAGTAGGCTGCTCTGCTATTTTTTTGAGTGAAAGGGAAGACAATACCTGTCTTAGCAGCCCCTGTGACTGAGCTGTCAAATAAATTACTTGACTATTACTTTTTTTCATTATGGGATTTTTTTGGTGCCACAGCAGAGTATGAATTGGAGGGCAGAGCTTTCATAAAATACATTCGTAGAGTTGATACTGGTAGTTCTTAGAGATGAGATTTGCACTAGTAGTGTTAACTGTAGAATTGCAAGAATAAGTAATTAATTTATGACTGCCAGGATTTTGTTGTACGCAGATGGTGGAAGTGCCACTTAAGTGGCTTTCCAACGTTTTCCCAAATACTTTCTGTATCTTAATGTAAGAAGTTAAGAAGTTACTTGGAATCTAATAAAGCAGATAGTCTTCCTCAACAGTACTGAAGAACCTTAGTTCAAACCTTAATTACAAATGGAAAGAGAAGCTTTTACATTCTTCAGTGAAATATTTGGCATCTTGCCACCTTTTATTTTCTTTTTTTTTTCTTCTGTATATAATTCTCTTATTTGACATATGGGTCAAATAAATACAAGTGCATCCCACTTACAGGGTGGTGGCTGTCTTCTATTGTATTTCAGGGCTAGGGGGAAGGCAGAATGAGGGAAGGGATGGGTGAAAGTTCAGAATTCACCTCACAGAATTGTTTCCTTCTGCAGCTGTTTGCACAGAGCTGTGTTCCTACAGCACCTCAATCCTAAACTAACAGGAGAGCGTCTGAGAAGCAGTCGATATCCTGGCATGATGCTAAGGCTGTTAAATGCAGGATCATCTTTTTCTCTTGGTAATTTATTGCTTCTGGAAAGTGAGTTTTCTGGATTAAGCTTCACTTCAGAAAAGCTGTTTTGGCTGTGTTAAAGCAATGCCCTTCAGGATTATTTTGCATGAGGATCAAATGTAAGATCAGCTGTCTGATAAAATCATATTAGTCTTAAGTTTTTTAATAGAGTATGGCAACAGTTCAAAAGTAGGATCTCAGTCAGCATGATTACAGCCTGTATTGGCGTCAGTGCAGCTGCAGAAGTAGCAAAGCTGGGAGCCTGGCCACTGAGGAGGGTATTGGCCTGGGGTGATGCTGTGCTGCTTAGGCAGTGGAGAAAACTGCACTTTCTTGAAAAATACCTGCTTGTGTTTTGGTCCTGAATATTGATCCCTTTGCAGTTGCCTGCTCCACTTACTTCTGGTGTATGGTTGTTGAATGTCTGAATGCCTGAGGTTGGCAAGGGAGCTGTATAGTCATGTAGAAACAGACTTAAGTCAGGAACTGGTCTTCTGGCCTCAAACCAGAGTTCTCCTATTTCCCAGAATTTTGCTTAGTTGTGAAAGGAGTTGCTCAACTACTAATGACTCTGCATCATTTTGTTTCTGCACTCTGTTGAGAGAGGGGAGCAGAGAGAGGAGGAAGGGAGCAGAACGAATTTATTATAAGCTACTTCCTTGCTACAATGTCTGTAGCGTAGACGGGACATGAAAGCCTTGCATTTTCACAACCTGATTTGGAATGACAGTGTAATGTAAGCCCATGAGATAGTTTACCATATTTAATACTGTAAAACATCAGGACCTAGCCTTCAGAGTGGGCTTGACTAACACTTCAGGCTTTAAGCTTTCTCAGACACGGGTTACTGATCTCTCACAATGTATGGTCATCCCCTGGCAGTGTGTGAAGAGGAGGTTTGCAGCCTTGCTGTTTTCCACTTCTGTGTCTCTAGCAGCAGGACTAGCAGAGCAATTGCTCAGATCTTTGTTCCTTAAATCAAGTTGCTGACTGATAACAATTATCACTCTTGTGTAATGGGAAGGTGTGTTGAACTTGTGATGTTAATATTTGAACAATAGGTCTGTCTTCACCTCTTGTGGTAGCAGTCAGGATGGAGAGATGGAGTTGGTGAGGGTATCAGAGAGAGTGAGCTGCATCCTGCTCTGGTCCCACAGTAAGCACACTGATTACAGAGAAATCCAGGGTTTGCTGCTACAGTTTGATCCAACTTAGTTGCCCCAGGTTGTGTACAAAGAGCTTAGAGAAAATGGAGTGTGCTTTGTAAGGATTAACTCCTCTGATGTTTTAGCTCCTAAATTCTATCCAGTCTCTGAGCTTATGAGAGATGAAGATTTGGGGGGGGGTTAACTTGCTTTTTCCTCAGAGGCTTCCAACACAGGCATGGTGCAATTAAGGCATTTCTGTAAGAAGCACCTTCTAAAGGAAGGTTCCTCCAGCATGAAGTAAATAGAATGCATGAGAAGATGGGGTAGAAAGTATTAAGTATAAGCTACTAGAAGCTAGTTTTATCTTTGGCAGTGCTGGGAGATTGTACGAGGTGGGTGGGTACACAGTGCAACAATGAACTTCTGGCACAGCTAAATTTAGAGACTCATCATATCTGAATCACTTCTGTACACTGTGATTCACCCAGGGAGCTATTTCAAGCATTTAGTCATTGTTTAAGACACCTACCAAGTAAAGCAGGATGGGTCCTGGTATATAAAAGAGTGATTTGCGTTAGAATTTCTGGATCCAGCTGTCACAGTCTTGTCTTTGCTGTGCTGTCAGGAATTGTAAACTGGAGATTTCGATAGTGTTACTTGAAAATAGAGGAAATTCTCAGTTCTTATACTTCAACCACATGTGTTAATCTGCATGAGAGCATTTTGGCCACATGTGCTATGAACTTTTAGTTCTCTTAGACTCATGGCCTGTGTCCCCATCACTCAGGCATACAGTGCACGTCTCTCCATCGAAACCATGCCCCCTTCATGCCTCATGTGTTTGCCAGATGTCAGCTTTCCAGGGACAAAAAATAAGCATGGGTGGCCAATGGCTTTTGCATGATTGGAGGCAGGAGCAAGGAAGACAGAGACAAGGGATCTTTATTCTAAAGTGTTCTTGAAATGTAAATTTTTAAACTGCTTCTTCTGTGGTAATGAAGGATGCCTTAGGATCAGAACTAAGGAGCTATTGTATATCAGAGGTATAACTGAGCTGTGCTCTGTAAAAAAGTACAGATGAGGCTTCCTGATTTTTTTTCTAGTAGTGTATGCAGCCAGTGGGATGAGATAGACATAGAGGGCTCCAGGCAGGAGCAGTTTCTTGGATCCTGTGGGCAAATCCTTCATCTTGAGCAGTGGCACTGCTCATGGCTGTTGGAGCAGGTGACCAGAGCCATGTTTCACTGCTGTGGTTGGTGTGTGGTGAGGGCTTTTTAGTCTTCATCACATTATCCATCAGTGTATGTGTATGCACACAGACCCATGCTTGATTTTTTTCTATAGCCTGGCTGTATCTTGGCCTTGTTCTGCAAGCAGGATTTTTTCATTGTGCATCTCATACTGAAAAAAATTATCCCGTTCTGCTGAAAATTAGGGTGCAGAGAAGAGTACACAGGCAGGGCTTAATTTTTCTCTAAATATTACTGACAAACAGGGCATATAAATATGAACTTTGTGTGAATTAATTGATCCATATTAGTTGTTAAAATAGCAAAAGTAGGAAAAAATGAGATGTTCTTTAGCTTGAACATAAACGTATGGGAAATGCTCTGTGTTTTCCATCATTAGCTAGACATAATCTACCTGAAGTTACACAAAAGGAAAAGCTGAATGGACACCCCAGTGTGTTTCCAAAATAGCTGTGCAGGTGTTCTTGAAATGTTTTTTGAGCAAATAAATGGATCTGTCCTTGGCAAGCTCTTCCCATTTTTATTTTTTTTTAGTCTGAAGGGAACAAAAGCACATTAATATACTGCTGTGGCAGCATTCAAATGCTCAAAAAGCTCAAAAAAAATATAGATATCATATTGCAGAGGAGAGAAAAACTTTGCAGCCATTAAGACAACAAAAATATTCCCTACATGGAGTATTTTGTGACCAGAGCCTTGAGATGGCACTTGAGGAATATCGTCAAAATACCACAGCCTGAAGACCAATGTGTTTTCTTAGTACAATTTTATCTCTATTTAAAAAGAGCTTCTAGTTGCAGACTTTATTCCTGAAGGGCCTTTTCTTCGTGTGCAATCAAAATGAGAGATGTCATTAAAACATCTGTATTCAGAAATAAAGCCAAACTACCAGCTTACTCAAGGTGTTCCTTAGCTAAGATGCCCCCACGTGCAATACTCCATGTAGCTCTAATACCTACCCAGTCTCATGCTTGGCATTAAAATTCCATGACAAGTTCTGCTAAGCCAGCAGGCAAAAAGTAGTCAAGTATAGGGACAGGTGTATTTTTGACAGATTTCATGCAGAACTGACACTGATTGCATTTATGAGCGCAGGTTGCTGATGTAAGGATTAATTTCAGCTAGGACAAGCTTTTGCCCACAGCTTCAACGTGTCCTCTGCTTGTGGGTACATGAGAGCTGGTAAGAAGCTTGCAAAATACTTGGGCCTAAAGTGCTAATTTATCTATTTCCTGCAAAGCAGGAGGTGTAATTTGATAGTGAGACCACAAAGGCCGAGGATTGAGAGAGCATAGGTGCACAATTCTGGTTTCCTGGAAAAGCTTCACAGTGAGGAATAAGACAATTGAATGAAAGGATGCTCATCTCAAAGGATGCTGAAATTTCACCTGGCCCTTACAGTTGGGAATTAAAGACACTCTTTCCTTGAGGTTGGGAGCAACTGAAGCTTCTCTGTCTTGGTAATTAAGAAATCCAGCTAGAGCTCTTTCTGTTGTTTTTCTTGTGAATCTGTGGGAGCAGGATGGCAACTGTAGAGTAGCGCCAGGGCCTGATGGGTGTCCAAGCAGAGCACTGACACAGAGGAAGAGGGAAGTCTGATACCACACTCTGTGTTTTTTCCATGGCACTGATCAGGGCTGGTTTGTTATGCCCTTTTTATTTGCTTGGTTGTTTGTTTCTTGTTTTCAATATGGAAATGAAGGGAGGTAATACAGTTCTTGAGCAATGTAAATTGCTAGAACTATAGAAATGAGAAGTGAACACTTCTTTCTTTCAGAGAAATAGTAAAAATACATAATCTGAGTGGTTAAATATAAAGAAACTACAAAGTGTAGGAGATCTGCAGTGAGGAAATCTTAATCTTTTTGCTGAAAATGCCCTTACAGAGTTATTTGATTTCTGCAGATAATGGAGTAAAATATGCACAAAGTAAAACTGCAGCTCCTTGCTAACGCAAAAAGAATTGGTCTCATAAGGCTGAAAAATATTTTTTTGCTTCACAAAAAAAATTTTAGATAAGGGTAACTCTTGTATTTACTGTAAGTAACTCATATATAAATTCTGCTTCTCTATAGTTCTTTTATAAATATTCCCATCTGCTTTTGCCCTTTTGTTTTTGATGTGCTTATCTCCAAGCTGAAGATTTTATGTGCAGCATGCTGTATTGTGGTGCTGCTTCTTTACTTCAAGGCAAGGAAGCTCTTTTGGACTGAATGTCTTCCATAGAAAATCTGCTCGTGATAGAAACTTAAAGCAAACTTTACTAGATTTTTATCTTTTCACTTTTAAATGCCTGAGAAGTGATGAGTGTTTGTTTCTAATGATAAGAATGTTTTCCTTTCACTACTGAAGCTTGCAGAATTTTTAAAAAAAACCTACTAAAGAAAACTGATTTGGGATTCAGTTTCATTTTTAAAACAAAAATAAGTTTTTGGGTTTGTTTTTTTGGGTTTGTTTTTGGTTTTGGGGTTTTTTTCTTTTAATAATGGAACCAGGTAGATTTATATGAAATAAAGTTATAAATATTAATCTATAGGAAATGAGTTTAGAAAAAGTGCAAGGCAGTGGAATTCAGTGAGCAAGTGACAGCATTGCATATCATGGTCTATCCTTCATGCAAAAAATAGCATTAAGTGTCTTATTTCAATCCACTTGCCAAGCTGTAATGGAGAGTGAAATATATTGATGATGTCAGAAGTTAACAGATCCTCTGTTGTCTTTCATTTTCTGTTCTAAGGGGCTGAATTCCCAGTAGGCATCTCTGCTGTTATTTCTCACTTTTGGCCAGTGGAAACAATAAGAATTATTTATAAGGCCACTAATTGGAACTCCTACATCCCCCCACCCCAACTTGAGTTAACTCTTTGTTTCCTTGCCAACAGCTGTTAGATAAATTTAATTCATTATTTTTTGACTTTACTGTGCTGCCTTCTGTGTGTGTTGCTTGGTGCAATGTCTCATGGTACAAGCAGAGCACTAAGACATGGCATTTCTCCATCCCTTGTGCGAGCTTCTTTCTTGAATCCAGTATTTTCCTAAATGCCTGTGGTCCACTGGTAAAGCGATTACAGAGATGCCTGCAGTCCTTCCTCACTGTTTCATGAAACATTTCATGGCTTCTCTTGGATTCCTGGAAGTTGGTTGTAGATACAGAGCTTCTTTCTATGTTCCCACCTGGCTTGAGTTCAGCATGTTGATAGCTCTCTGTGTAAAGTGAACCTTGATAAAGAGAATATTCTTCCTTTTCATCTAGCTTTCCAACTGCCTAAGTTTTGAATTATGAATGTTTTTCTTTGTAGTAGAGTGGTGTGGGAAAGAAGGAAGCAGTCCAACAACATTGCCAATACCATTGGCAATAAAAATTCTACTTAAATGTGAAGTATGGTTTCTTCATGGTATGCTTCTTCAGGCTCCAGTTCCTCTCCCTCCATCCCTCCTTTAGTTCAGAAATAAATATATTCAAACCAAATGCCAAAATAAAACTTTCCTTTCCTTTTTAGACTAGCAGTACATTCAGGACTGTCTAAAGGCTTGCACAGATAGTGGACTAACAGCTTTGCACAATGTCAATTTTGTATTTATTTATCACTCAGGAAGTTACTTGAAGGTGTGTAAAAACTCTTTGAACTGAACTGCTGCCCTCTACAAGCTGGAGTGCATTATGCTTTGGTTAAATGATAACACATGAAGCTCAGAGAAGGCCCTCTGAATATTTAATGGTGCATTCTGTGCTCATTTTCATGAGAAGTTGGGGCAGAAGGCTACTAGAATTCTCAAATTCATGAAACTTAAAGCAAGAATAATAACAGCATGAAAAAAGGCTTATAATTTAAAACTGAGTTTTGTGTAGTCCTACAACAACCTCCTGTTTGCTATGCTTCTGGTCTTTATTGTGGTATCTTGGGTATGTATTGCATAAATATACCACAAGAACATGATTTAATTTATTTGGTGGTTACTTAAGGCTGCTCACAAGAATAATCTTTAGAACTCTGATAAATAGAGACTAAATAACCATAATTTTGAAACAATTAAAATAGCACTATGTATGAACAATAGAATAGTGAGATCTGTTTTGGGGCCATGCCTGCAAAAAGCTGAATTTCTGCACATTTGACTTAAGCTTCTTCTTGGAAATGACCTTTCTCAATTTCATTTCAGGATCTGTGGGTTCTATAAACTCTCTTCTGTAATTTGCTGGGGAGGTCAAAGTATTTAACCTATTTAATAAAAGTATGAGCAAACAGACAATGGAAGATAAAAAAAGGCTTTTTCTTATCTATGTACTTTTCCTCTGGTGGGAAGTTGTAAAGTAGTGCTTTTATACTCTGCCATCCTGTGGCCAAAATTGAATTTTACAAATGCTTGTTAAAACCAGGAGGGGGTCTGGATAATAGAAATTAGGACACAAATAAAAGCTGCAAAAGTACTTAACATAATACTTCAGGTACAGTTATAGGCTTCAAGTCAAGCAATATGGTCATATTTGGACAGTGTGCATTTGTCCACATGTCCCTAAAAATGTCATGAATAATACTTGCATACCCACATTTTTAGGTAGAAGTTGCAATTTACAGAGGATGAAATAGTGTCTGGTAATAGAGCAGCGCTCGCTTTCTTCTAAGTGCGTCAGAGTATTTGATGGGAAAATTGTGGCTCAGAAGAACTGATTTGTTCATTCCATTTGGCAGCAAATCTGGGAAGAGGCTGCAGACTCTCGGATTCCAGTCTTGGCCATGGCCCCCAGCTGAGTGACTCAGTTGCCAGGCGAGCGTCCGTGATTCCCGCGAGTGCTTCCCGGCAGCCCGGCTCGGGGCTGGGGGCGGGAGGGGGCTCTGAGCAGGGATGGCCTCAAACACCACACACAGCCCTCTGCCAGCTCTACGTGCAGAGCAGGGAAAGAAAGACAAAACTTTCCCAGCAAGCTGATATTTGATGCAGGATCTCTCCCCTGGTCCTGTTCCGTTACTTTCTAAAAATGTCTTCTGGTATGAACCCAAAATCTGCTGGACTGCGGGAGCCAAGAGCAACACCAGCCAGTGCAATGCTGCAGGAGCATCTCTTGCCTTCCCTCGTCAGCAGAGAGGCCTCCTCCTCCCTGCTCTGTGCTCAGTCTCTCCTGTACCTGTTTGACATTGTAATGAAATGCTGCCTCTGACTCTCATGCTGTTGTAAATTTGAATTTTAATATATAGAGGTTATGTTAATATGTGATGGGGCTAATAATGTGGTTAGTGTTTTCCTAGATGTTGGTTGAATGTGCCATTTCCATATGGTGTACGTGGTAAGTATGAAGTTACCTGGAGAGGTGTGACCGCTTTTCCAAGCCTTTCTGCTAATTATTTGGATAAGAGAAAATAACTGTTACCTCCCAGAAGTAAAATGTCATCATGTTTCTTTGAAATTATTTACTGTTCCAGATACTGACACCCTAGTTTTATTTTTGTTTTTCTTCAGTCCTTACCAAGACATCGTCAAATGTGACCACTGACATATATGTTTAGTTGTATGTTTTCAAAGCCAGGTCAGAAAAATAATACAGAACTTAAAACTATATTCAAAAAAAGAAATATTTGCACAAAGCCATTTCTGGAAGTTTCTTAACAAGAGGTAGCTGGATAGAGCCATTTTTATCAGCTCTAATTTGATGGATTTTTCTGCTCAGTCAAGTCAGAAAAATTTAAATGGAAACTTTGTATACTTCAGTGAATGCATTAACTGATTATGTGGTTTGTAGGCTGCAGAGAAAAATACAAAAAGGAAAAATTATGTACATTTTGCACCTTAAAACTGTATGGGCTGTTATGTTTTATAAATATTCATTGTTAATTGATCTTCTTTACCTGCTCTGGACTAGATCTTGGGCTGCTGACTAATAGAACATGAAATCTGTGTGTTACCTCGTAAGTTCTCTGTTGGGAAAGTTCAATTGTTTCAATGTAATTTTATTGTCAAAGGAAGTCATTATTGTCAAAGGAAGTCATTATTGTCAAAGGAAGTCATTATCAGAAGAGGCAATTTCTTTGTGAGTAATGCCAGTTTGAATTTTTTTGATTGGCTTTTGGACTTACGGGTGTGGCGGATTGGAGAATACAGCTGCAGTTGTTTTCTTAGTAGAGATTGTTGATTTCCCCTTCTATGTGAGCTGAAAAGTTACAGTTTTGAACCACATGGAGCCTTTTCATGCTGAGGGATTTCCTTTCTAGATGTGGTGAATGGGAAGAGTATTTTCAAAAAAATAACTGGAAAATAAAGAAATTCCTTTACTGGCCTTAAAGAACAATACAAAAAAACCCCCTTCCTTATCTTATGTGGTGGTTAGTTAACGTTTTGCTCCTTCTAAATGCAGTGAAGGTGTGCATAAAGGGTTAAGAACCTTTTTTCCTATAAGAATGGAAAATGTAGCAAGTATCTTTACTTACCATGGGACTTCTGTGGTTGGTTGAACTGCATCAGGTTAAAGCAGATTGGTGGGGCAAGGGCAAAAACAGCTTTCTTTACAAAGCAAGCAGGGTGTTGGAAATATGAAGGGGCATCAAGTCACTCTCGTGCCATGTGTCAGCACTGCTTCACAAACACCACAGTGCTGGTCTTCAGCGTCCCGCTGGATGCCCTGGTTATCCTACAGCACTCTGCAACCACAGCTGGGCTGTCAGCTGGGTAAGTCATGCTGTGTTTGTCCTGAGAGGTCATTCTTGGCCAAGGATGAGTACAGATCTGGCAGTCCCAGATAATTTTGAAAGAACGAGGCAGTGCTGGAGAGCCGAGGCTTTCGTCACATCGGTGGAAAGTTTCGAGATGCAGAGCGGGTTCAGTCTGTGCTTTGGGCTGTGGGCGGTCACTGGGAGACCTGTTTGTTTTCATGGCTCTGCTTTCCCTCGACAGCCATCTTCACTGCAGGAACACAGGAGGAGGTGTGGATGCAAGAGCTGGGGCTGCTGTGCCACTGCCAGGGCATCTGCTTCCTCTGTCCTCCGTTCAGCTTCACTGGGCTCGGGTGACATGGCTGGGAAGCAACAACAGAAATCTCCTGTTGCCATTTTTAGTCCTGACTGACATTTATAGCATCAGGCACAGAAGATGTTCCTCAGCTCTGAGTGAATGAAGCCTCTAAATCAAGAGCTGCATGGCTGCCAATAAAGCAGCTGCTTGCTCATTGTATCTTGCATCCTTGCGAATTCTTCATATCTCTGATCAGGTTTCATCTCCTAGATGTATGGGAAGTATATATCCATCAGGGAAGGTGCTATTAAGGACAAGTAAATGTGTGTAGTATATTTTATTTGAATTGTCATTTGGGTGAAAGCACTTTCAGAAATGGCTGTTTAACTGGAAGACTGTTTCAGAGCTGAAGTGATTCAGAGGAAGAATAAAGCCTGTGAAACTCACTTCAAGCAGGGGTGAAAAGAGGCAGTAATTTGTCTCTTGCTCCATTATGTAATTCAACAGTAGGTTAAAAGTGCTTTCAGCTGCAGAACCAGGTCTTCTAAGAGCAGTTTGTACAGACAGCAGATTTTTCCGTGTCCTGACTCTGAGGGGTGTTGTCTCCTGTGTTTGCAGCCTCTGAGGAGGAAGCTCAGCTTGAAGGCTTGTGCCAAAGCTTATTCCTGAGGACAGAGACCGTGAGCCCTGGCTGCTGCCAGGCTGTGGGCTCTCCCCACACCGCTGGGAGCCTCAGCCTCCTGCAGAGAGGTATTGGGAGCTAGGAAATGGAAACTAGGCCATGGGTGCTTTTGGCAACATCTCTCTTTTTGTAAGACAGCAAACCTGGGTTTTGCTGCCCCTCACTTCCTCCCTCCCAGAACAGAGTAAATATTTGTTCTTAATCTCTGTCTATCTCCTAGTATTTGCAAATCTGCCCTGAAGGTGTGTGGGTATAAGAACTGGACAGGGAATAAGGAGGAATGTTTCTGTTAAAGCTGTTGCAGAAGAGGAGAGAAAAGTAGCTTTTTAATTTTTTTTTTCCTCCCTCTTCTACCTCAGAAACAAGATCCAGCAAAATTACCATTTCAGGAAATGCACATATTTGCTTTAAAAATTTCCTTCTGCTTTAACATATTTTCTCTGCTGGCTGGTCTCTGGAATTTGTCTGAATTAATTGTGTCAGCAGTCACTGGAGCCTAAGCACTACTGTAAAAGTTTCTGGGGATTTTATTAACTTGACTCCTTGTGTTATGCTTATGCCTAATCAATGGATTGATTGTGGTAGGAAAGATTTCAGAAATTGGACTTTGTTTGCCAGTGCATGGTAATTTCTGATTTAAACTTCGTGATTGTTAAGGGAAAATGGTGGCTCTTACAGGCTTTATTGGACAGATGTATATGAATGCTGATTATGCTATTTATTGGGTAGGTCTCAACTGACTGCATGCTAATCAGCTGCTCTTTCCTTAGCTAGCCTGGAGTTGCTTTTCTAGCAGTTTCTACTTTCCTCATTCCCTCGCCACGTATGTACTTTCTGTCCTAGTCTTTTACTCTGCACAGATGCTCTGTTGATGATCTTTGAACTCAGGCAGGGAAAAGCCCCTTGTCATAAATATTTTCTTTTTTTTTTCCCCACCCCTCTTTGGCAGTGAAGCATTTGGCCACGTCTTCATGTTCTCTTCCTACCAGTATTGCTTCCAGATGTTGTCTTGGTGCTTTTTTCTTGTTTGCATTTGGGTTGTTGCTTGATCATTAGCACTCTGTTTTTGAGAGGGAAGCCTTTGACTTGGTAGCGAGCAGACATGAACCCAAGCCACAATTGTCTGACCTCAGCTTCCTCTGTTTGAGGTTGTGTTTGGATTTAAGATGTTGGTTTGGCCTATAGCAAGTGAGACTCAGCCACAAAGTGCATTTCTGGATTCAGAGGTGGATTTTACCAATGATCCAAGACTACACAACTTAGTGCTTCATGTTGACTATGTGTAGAGTCAAATTCTGTTGCTAAAGATTTAACCCTTTTTCTTTTGTTTGAAACACTGCTGTGGACAGCTTGCATCTTCAGAGGAAATAAATAACCTGAAACTCTGTGCTTGATGTGATTTTGTTCTTGAGGGCCATAAATATGATGAGATGGAGGACAGTCTCACTCCACAGACTGGAAGTGAGACCATCTCTCCCTGATGACCCTGATGATGGCACAGACCTGAGCTGTGCTGCTCTGATAAGAGGAATTGGAGGTCAGGTTGTTCTTGCAGCTGCCTCAAATACCTTTTCCTTCACATTGCTCTGTGCAGTTCCTAGAGGGGGGGAGTCAACCTTATTGGAGTGACAGATGTCACAGTGCTGGGGCTTCACAGAAAGAATTATTAATTACCAATATAAGTACCAAAACAAGCCATGTATCTGTGTTCCTTATAGCTCTCACTACTCGTGAATCAAGAACAAGAAAAGGAGTATGCTCTCTTCTCACATAGCCTGGGTAATTCTCTCCTGTCTCCTGGCCGTAGCTTCTGGCATGAAGAAATCATATTATTAGCTTCCCAGTCTGTAAGTGGTGTCCGTGTTTTGTGAATCACTGGTTTTGGAGCATTTCCTACCTCCTGGTGGGGAATTTGCTCTTTTACCCCACCCTTAAGAAGTGGAAGATTAGCTGGAGGCCAACTTAACTGCATGCCATCCCCAAATCAATGTGACCAAGGTTCAGAATGCACATAGGCCCAAATTCAGTCTGGTACAGAAATGGGGACCTGCAGTCCCCAAGTGACAAAACAGGGGAAGAGTCACACAAGTGACAAACACTAAACTCTTATAACAACGCTTTTGCGAACAAATTCACCCCAGCCTAGGCAAGGGAGAGGCCTTCATCAAATTTCAAGCAAAAACGGTTTGTGTCTGGGAGTCCTCAAGACTGAAGCCCCCTGCTTGTCACGCAAAGGATGGAAAAAAATTCACTCTACTATTAAAAACTGCTGAAAAAATTGAAGACTTGTTTTTGTTCCAGCAAACTTCATGTATGTCCTTCCCTCCCTCGGCTGGAAGAAAGTCAGCATAAATACCGTCTTGTAATCTGTGCTTGATTTGGCAAGGTGCAGATGTTTATTCCTATGGAATAATTTCCTATGCAGCAGATTTGTTCCAAAAGTAGTCCAGAAGTGATTAAATCTGGAGTACAACATTTACATGATTTACAGGAATTCAGCTGATCTGTGCTTACTCCTTCTCAGCTGGAAAGAAGGAAAAAATGCCCAGATTTCTCTTGCTGTGGTGAAGGTATGAAGGACCTCAAGGGCTCTCCCTTTTTTTGGCCCACAGGAGGGCATCATCGAGCTGCAGCTGAAACAGGCATTGCCAGAGCAGGTGTACAGTTTGCTGATGTAAGAATCAATGAATTGAAACGAATTAGCTAATTCAGAAATATTATAGACTCTGCCTATTTAGTGGTATGTCAGTCTGCATCCTCTCTGGTTTTGGGTTTGGCTGTATTTGTGGTTAATCTGTAATTGCTCCAAATTCCTTTTGTCATCTGTAGCCAACGACATATATTGTGAAGAATAAGACAAAGTTGTTTATTAGGGTGTAGTCCTGGTTTTTTTCTTTTTGCTTCTCTTTCCAAACTGTATTGCATAGTTAAGTGTTGTGCTGGGGAAAATGGACTAATAGGGTTATGATTTTGAGTTGTGGCATTATCAGAGTGCCTGTGTGTTAAAGGCTATGCTACACAGACTGCAGGCTGAGAATTGCACAACACTGATGGCATGAAGTTCAGTTACTTCAGCAACATATCAGCTTTGGTGTTTAATGCAGGTGGCTTTCAGTAGTAGTAGCAGTGTAGCAAAGGTAGCGGCACAAAGGGTTTGTTTTGCAATAACCTGTGGTCTCCATAAGTTCTGATCACACTCTGGAGTGAGGTGCTCTGGGAGGCTGAGACCTGACTCTGGAGGAGCTGAAATAGGGGGCGGATATGCCAGATCCTAAGAGGCTGGGAAACCAGATCAGACAGAGCTTGGCACTCAGGCTTTCTGAATCTCTGCATATATGATGTTTTCAGGTTCACAGAACTATAGAAGATGCTGTGTTGGAAAGAACCCATCAGGATCACTGAGTGACAGGTGAGTTAAGGGGGAGAGGGCTTGTGTCTGCAACTGGGACTTCACAAACCTTTCTTCTGCTGTATCCCTTTGGCTGGCAAAGCTGGTATTGCCAGGGGAATTACCAGGGTAATTACCTGAACTCTCAAGGTGTTTTCTCCAAGGGGGGATGGAGGCCCAGATGGAGGCTGTTATATACCAGGCACTAATAACATTTTTGTTTCTAACCAAAATTATCTGGAGGGATAAACAAGGCAAAATGATTCAGTAAAGGTGTTGTCTTCTATTAGACTGACTAATCTCCAGTCAGGTTGAGGGAGGTTTCAGGTTTTACATGGATGTTAATGTTGTGGTTAAGAGATCTTTAAGGCACTTTGGGTTCTCATAGAGGCAGAATATTGCCAATTAAAACAAAGTTTATAGTTTGGAAACTCCCACTTCCCCAGCCATATAAGCTAAAAACACAATTGAAACTGAAAACCAGGAGTCTGTAACAAGGAGTGGATTTTTGTGCCAAGTTCCATGGTTCTGCAAGGGGATAATACTTGAATTTCCTTTTTAATGTTCACATCAGGAAAGAATGACCTAGGCCTCCCCCCAGCCCTCTTTTTTCCTTTTTTTTCACCCAGGGAACTCCTGAAGTATATTGGCATATACTAAAACAACTTTGACAGGACATTATAGATGATGGATTGGTGTGTAAAGGATACATTCCAGTATTTTATTAGAAAAGCAATTGTTTGGATGTGTATCACTTCTAGTTTAGCCAGAGGCAGTTATATAGCTTCATATAGCCAGTAAGATTAACTCTCTGTGAATTGACATTTTGGGAAGCTATCAGTCTTGCAAAGACTCAAAAAAAAATCTCAAGTAAAAGAACAGGCTTGTGTCCATTTTTCTCTTTATCAGCAAATGCCGTTTTTGGGTCCTTGGGAGCTAGACTTTCTCCAAATCATTATTCTTTAATGAAAGAAAAAAAAAAAAGTTGGTCTAGAAATGATCTGGCCTTCAAACCTTACTCTTTTGTCCTTCTGTTATTGGATTCTCAAACAGTGGCTTTGTTTGTCTGTGCTGTCCTGGCCTTGCCTGAAAGAAGTGTAGGTCTTTGGATGCATTAGCTGAACTCATTATCAGCAAAGGATGTAAGTACTAAGGGATGCTAAGGAATTTGTCAGAATGATCTGTTTAAGGGTGAGTAATAAAACTTAATGTTTTTATGTAAAGTTCAGTTATGCTAATGAAAACTTAAAATGAAGGAACCCAGCTAAGTTTTAAGTCTCTTAGGAGTTACTTCTTACAAGTAACTCTAGTTTCTGCAAGTGCATTTGACTTATTTTTGATGCCTTATGTGAATGGAATTTAGGGGGTTTGTCCCACTTATATTTTACCTCCTCCTACTGGTTTGTCAAAATGTACTGGGGCCAAGATGCTCCGTGCATGGTTACAGTGGGAGGGCTGCCCTATAAAGAGCAGTCAGGCATATCAAATCCACAAAAAAAAGAGGCCAGAGTAAGCACCTGAAGGTGGACACACAGAAATATGCAGGTGTGGCCATGCAGTGGATGGGGGCAGGAGGAGGGCTCAGGCCTGCGTCCATCGCAGCACCTTCTGTGGCCATAGGAGTCCCTGCAGCAGAGGCAGCCCCAGTGCTCGGTCAGCCACATCTGCCGTAGCAGAGAAGTGCTCCCACAATGGGCAAAGCAATCCCAGGCTCCCCTTCCAGACCTTGGTTTACAGGTAGAAACCCAAGGGTAGGTAAGACACTCTTTTAGATGAGGTCAATCTGCCCTGACTTGCCTCGAACAGAGGTGCCACAAGTTTGTTAATTTTCCTCTCCTTATGCAAATTCCTTTTTCATGACACCTCTAATCCTTGTTCTCCAATCCCCTTTTTCTCCTCCTAGAGCACTCTAAAAATCCCTTCTGGTGAGTAATTTCACAAGCTGTCGCTTGTGGCTGTGCCCCCTCCAACCCTGCAGTGCTGCATTGCTGTGGCAGCCCCAGGTGAGCCTTTGCTGCTGAGGGACTCCACAAATTGTGTGTGGGATTGGATGAGAAACATCTCAAAGATATCACTGCTGATGTAAGAAAGTCCTGTGAAGCTGGAATGTTACATTCTCATTCAAAGTTGATTTACAGCAAGTGGGATGATCTAGTATGGAAATATGATTTCATAAAAAACCAGCCCACCAAAATACCCCCCCCCTTTTTTCTCCTCCACCTCCAAAAAACAAAGTATTTGGACTGGACCCACTTATAGCACAGGTTTCTACATTAAACAGTGTCAAATGGCAAAACTTAGAGAAAAATCTGATACTGGGGAAGGAGACAGGATATGGGGTTGTTACAGGGGTTAATATTGTTTCAACAAAAAAGTAAAAGGCTTCTTTACTCCATAGCCCTGCTAAATCAAGCTTTAGAAAACATAAAGCATTGAACTATGATGACAACCTCTTGGACAGAGCTGCACACATCCCACCACTTAGGATGGTGTGCAATAGTTTTCTGCTACCAAGTGCTTGCAAGTGCTTTCTGGCTTGGTTTGATTTTTCCAATTGAAAAATATGAATGCATTTCAAGGTGGAGATGTGTTTTTGTATGCATGTAGCTGTGTTTGTGTATAAACTCACTGATTTCAATTAGTTCCTTGGCCTCTGGACCCTTGGTGTGAATGCCAGGACTAGGCTATGATTTGCTGCTGTCGAGACCTGCCGGAGCAGCTACGGATGTGGCAGAAATCCATTCAGCTGCAGTGATTGCCTTAGTCAGGGCCTGAAGAGCCTGTGCCTAGGGCACTGGAGTAGATGAAAGGAGTAGAAAGATTAACTGATGTTTCCAAATTCTGTCACTGTAGAATTTGTTCAACACACCTACACTCGCATGTACACACACAAATCCTTCTTCTAAAAAGGAAGGGCTCTGCATGCACTGTATCCTCTGTACATGATCCCTCAGACACCCAGCCCTTAAACATTCATTTATGATTTGAAATTATTCCCCAGCAGTGACTTACTACTGTGGAGGAGGAGTCAGGGACTTTCAAAGTGTTCTGGAACTTTTACTGAGTGACTGTGGGCAGAAGCCTGGGAAGGGCTGAGGGTGTAGGTTACGGACGGGAGATCTCTATAAGCAGATCTTTGAACATGCGGTTTATTGCAAAGGGCGTGGGTATAGGGGCACTGCTCAGAGCTGCCAGACTCAGCTCAGAGCAGGCCCAAGAGAGCAAGAGAGTAAGCAGGTAAGAGAGAGAGAGCGCGAGTATGAGAGTGAAAGAGAGGAGTGGAAAAGGCATGGACTCTTGGTTACAATACAATAAATCATCTTCTGTACTGAATATTCTAATTGTCACTAACCAATCTAATACAAGATACAAATCCTATAGCATTTACATACAGCCTATAAGAGTTCTTATATTACCATAGAGTGTTACATCTTAACTTCTAAAAACTACTCTTTGGACCCCTTCTGCTGGCTAGTAGGGTCTGCTCTGACCCTTGGACCTGCCTGCAAGCAGAGGGTATTGTTCCATCAAGAGGGGATTACCTTCAGTCGGCCATACCATTGTTTTCCAGTTGTTCAGTAACTAAGACTTGGTATTTCAAAAGTGGCTTTCATTTCGATGTTGCCTGTAGTTTTCATATTCCCAAAATCTTTTGTCAGGCAATCATATTTATAAGGCTTTCCTGTTTCATCTTCCCCAACATGAGGGTATTTGGAACTTTGTAAAGTGGGGCTGTGGTAGGCTCAGGAGGGCAGGTGAGTCAGCAGAGAACCTTGTGGCAGCCAGTGAGGGTAAGAAGCAGAGTTTTTGCAGCTAAAAAGCACAGCCCCAACTACAGACACAGGAAGCTGCCATTAAGTTTTGACAAGCAGAGACTGACATTGTTCTGCTGTGTCTTATAAATCTTTCCATGGTGCAGCTGTGTCACAAAGCAGTAAGCCTCTCTCTGAGTGAAATGGGGAAATGGACAGGAACAAGCCCACCCTGGTGATGCTCTGAGCTTGCTGCCAGCTCTGTCATTGTACCAGCATGACACTTCTGAGGTAGTAAGTCCTGCAGAAAAACAAGAATATTTGTATAGGCTCTGTGCTGCACTCGTGGAGTCAGATGGGTTTTGGATCAGGTCAGGTGGTTTGTGTCCTCCATGGCATGGCCATGGTGACCACAGGTTGATTCTGAGTGACATGGAAAGACAGCTTGTTTATTGAACTGTAAAAAAGAATGGGAAGTTCTCAGGTGGATATAAACACCTTAATTCTCCTGAAGTGCATGGTGATGTGTCTCCTCTAAACCTCTTACTGCAGAGTTTGGCACTTAGCATGTTGTGATGACTGGAGTTCTAAATTCTAGGAATTCTAAACTCAACAGCACTAAGGAATTAAAATCTAAAGCTCTGGATCATCAGTATAAGAGAAGGACTGTACATCTTGACTTCACAGACAGAGCTCAGAGTCAGTTTCCACTTCTGCAATAGTGAAAATTTCTTTAAGCAGAGGTGTCTGTTTTACGTTGTTTAAATAACATGTCAGAAGAGCAGAAGAGTATACATGGTTAGGGGCATGATTCATGAGTGGGTGGAGAATAACTGTTACTTTGATGTTTAATATTACAGGCTAGCAGAAACCAGAGATGGATTTTTTCATTACATTTTCTGTCTTCAAAAGATGGTAAATTAAGGGTGGTCCTAGGTAGCAAGGTGCTTTTCAAAAAGTGCAAGGGAACAGCACTGAAATTGATGTATTAGTCATTCTTCTCTTTGTCCTCTGAAAAATGAAAATGCTGCATGCTGGAATATGGAACTCTGCTTATGGTGTCATTTATAATGAAAAACTGTGCTTGCTTTCTGCACCACCTTTTTAAATAATTGATACCTACTCTAAGATCTAAACTCACAGTATTTGTGTAGTGACAGAAAATAAAACCTCCAATAGGGAGCCACAGATAATAAACTGACCTTTTCTTATGCTTTTTCTACTGAGATTTTGAGCAGAAATGTCACGTCTGGAGAAAATGCTTATGAAAACTTTTAAGACAGAGCAGTCAAGGAGCTGATATATCTGGAAACAGTAACTGCAAGGAGCATGAGATGCTACCATTTGGGGAGTTTATATGGCCCTATGTATTCACTTTGTCTTATTAGTTCAAAATACCTGCATTGCTAAAGGAGAATGATAAATATTCAAAAAACTTAGATAATCTGATACTTTAAGTAGTAGTCACCTTCTTTCCTTACCTTTATTGTATCTATTTTTTAAAAAATCACTCAATCTAATTGCCAGTAGCAATTCTCTGCCTAGCAAATATAGATATGTCTATGCTGTCTGTGCTCCCAGTTGTAAAATTGGAGTCAGGAACCATTAGGTCCAGCAATACACCAATGCTGTTGGTGCAAAGCCTCTGAGCTGGTGTTTGGGTCTGGGAATTCCTCTAACCAGTGGGAGCAGTGACCAGAAATCAGTTCTTCACTGCAGGATCAATTATTTGGTGCCAACCTCTTTTCTCAGAAGAGGGATCCATAAGCCTCTAAGCTGTAGTGTCCTTTTTTTTGCTATCAATACCAGTGTCTCCCAAACCCAGTGTCCTTGAAAAGCTGGTAAGGTCAAAGGCTGTTGAATTGAGCTGACAGGACCCTTTTCCCTTAGGAATTCTGTAAGCAGAAGTACCTGGCTTTAGAAAGCCATCCTAGATTTTTTTTGTTGTTTGAAAAGTTATTCTTTCAGATAGTCGATTGAAAGAAGGATTTCTCTTTCATTTCTTCCAAAAAAGAACTTCTGCCAAATGTCAGCGGAGGTGGAAACCATGAGTTCAGTGTATGCACAAACTGAGCAATACCAACGCTGGCACTGAGCTCTGGCAGAGGTGCTCAGCTCTGTTTTGAAAGGGCCACCTCCAGGAGCAAGAGGCAAGTTCAACAACATAATATTTTCCAGTTTTCTCTGAGTGTTGATGATTTTCATACTTTTAAGACTTATTTCATAAAGCCAGAGAAGGAAATACCAACACCAAATGTCAGTACATTCTGTTTGCAGCCAGGTCTCCTTGGGTATGGCTGGCTTGCATTTTCCACATTGCAGCTATCTCAGTTAAAGCGAGCCATTCTATCCTAACAGTGGAATGGTTTTCAGCAAACACTATAAAAAAACCTAGAAAAGAACAAGCAGAGTGGATGGAATGCTAGCAGCTCTAAATGCGTATTAGAGGAACTTATGTTAAAACTTCATTGGCACATATTTGGATGAAGGCTAAAATCCTAACTCATAGTACTAAACAGCAGAAAGTACTGCACATTAGTTTTAGTTCAGTGGCAGGAATCTGGTAAACTTCCTCCTCAAAGAAAAGTAATTTCAGTGAACATACAGGAAGGAACTGCTAATTCTGGTTCTTTATTAAAGGAGTAAACATCCATTTCATAAATTTTAAGAATTAACGAATATTTGTCCTGTTAATTTCCTTGGTAATCATACCTTCACTAAGTTTTCTCTCTGCTTGCTGCCTTCTACATAGATTTATATGGCACACATTTAGCAATGAATAGATTTTGGATAGTCTCACTGATAGTGAAACCCTATATGCACTGCCCTCTTTCATAAGTAATTATCCACCTACCTCTTCAGCCTCTAAAAATTAACTGCACAAACTTTACTCATTAAAAATAATGGCATATCTCAATCTATTATTTCCCAGGAATACTGGGTTTTTCCTCTCTATATATTTTAAACATGAAAATGTTAAAGGTATTTTTGTGGGGAACATACATTATGTGAAAGTATTTCTGCATTGGGCACATTAAAATCAATCCCTTTTCACTCATTAAAATAAATGCATGTGTTGGCTGGTCTGCACTGCTTGCTGTTAAATATCTTTGTCTTTCTCTACACCGACTTTGTCTTGAAACTAAGAGAGGTTTGACTTGTGATCCTTGACCATCACTGAATTTCCATACAGCTGGTGGAGCAGTTTCCTTCTGATAGGAAAAACTATTCCAGGGAAATTTACAAACCCTGGATGAGGATGTTACTAATGGATGTGATCTCATCCCTCTTCCTATTTCAGGTCTAGACAATGTGTGCATACACATGTAACAACAGTGAAAACAGAAAAAGCAAAGCCCAGGAGTGCAGAGGAACTCACACTGGGGTACCCTTGGAGAATGGCCAGTTTAGCAGAGATAAGCCAAAATCTTGCTGTAGCCTGAAGTAATTACACACCTTAATAAACTGTTAGGTCATATTTGCAGTTAAATGCCTTAGTACTGATTAGAAAACAAAGCAAATTAAATATTAAAAAAGTGTTTTTCAAAACCAAAATAGCTGCATATTTCTCCTGCCATTGTTTTTTGTTCCCAGGATGTGCTTAACCATTTTCACATCTATCAATCTTGCCGTAACACAGGAGGGTGGAGTTTCCTACCTTTCAACATTTTGGTGTGTGTGTTACTATTGCCTGCTGTGCTCTTTGCTGAGGAGAACAAAAATAGCTTCTGATGCTAAAGAGAATATTCAGAAACCTTTCTGAGTGTGTGTTTGCCAAAAGGCATTCAGCATTCCTGAGTCTGCTTGAAAAAAAAAAGCCTAGTAGAGACTTTAATTTCAGTAAATAGGTTAATATTTATGTTTAAGACATGAAATTTAAAATGTTTAACTGAATCATGAATTTTTTCTACGTGGTCTGGAGCTCTCCTGACATTTTTCAAATCTGTTTCTTAAATGTCCAAATATAAAACCACATTAGTATTCAGAAAGAATTTTTGAATCTTCATACCTTATTTGCTCAGGCTAAGTGTGCATCCCACTTTGATTAAGACTTTGCTGATCCTGAAGTAAAATCATTAAAGATTCATAAATGACCATTGCTTTTTCTGCTCTTTGAGAATGTACTGACACATTTTATGCAATTATTTGTCTCGAGTAGCTTCCTGAACTTTTAACCCCCTTTACATTCTCTTATGCATACTTGCATTAAGTCCAAAAATCTTCATTGCAAAGCATTTTTAAAAGCTTGTATATGATTCATTTGAGTTAAGTGAAAGTAAAATTATGAAAAAGCACCCTGTCATGGAAGGGCTCATTGCTAATTAACTACATGGGTGGTTTCCTTTGAGGAATAATTTCTCTCAGTTCTTTAATTTCCAGGTTAAAATGCCTTTGAGTCTGGGCTCCTCTTTTGGAAAGATGTCTCTAAAAGTGACAGCTGGATAATGTTGTCCTCCAAGGCGAAGTCTGCTATCACATCTCCTGCTCACACATCTCAGCTCCATGGCATGGGGATACACAGGGAGTTTAATCCACCAGAAATTTAATTTTTTTTCCCTTCTTTTAGCTCAGCTTCTAAGCACACAAGACTTGTGCTTCCTTTAGCACTCATCTAATCCAGTCCCTCCATTCTTTCTCGTTATTTGTTCATAGTCTGAAGTGCAGGGGAGAGGAACCTTTCCAGGACTTTCCCTGAGTCACCAAGCCCATGCCCAGCCCCAGCAGCCAGGCACCATCTCCTGCCAGGGCATGACCCAAAGCACCAGACCCCAAGCTGGTCCTTGGGTGCTCGTGGACCTGCCTGAGCAGACGTGTGTGCCCATCCCACTCTGTGGGGCTTTTCTGGCACTCTGGAGGAGTTGTGATGAGGAGAACTGCTCACCATCCCGTCAGACCCATGGGCAATGCATTTTCCTTCCTCTTGGGCTTTGTGCTCTAACTCAGCTGCAGCTGTAAAAGCCCAGAAGAAACAGATGAGCGCCATTATGCTCAGAGTCTGGAACATTTTAATGCTGAAATACTTAGAAAGCTATTTGAATTGGTAGGTATGCAAAGCTGGGAGAGTAACCAGCCTTTTTCCATCAGTTATCCTAAGAGTAAAAAATGCATTTTAGAAGTCTGTATAAAATACTCTTGAATATCCAGTCTTGTTATTAAAACAGTTTTCTTTAATGTGTTTATAAATTTTAAATGTGTACTTACTACAATTAAAACTGATGATAAAACCCTCACTGGCTCCAAGAGGAGGAATTAATCAGAATACTTAATTGTTCATTACTAGAAAAACACCTGCACAGGATTTTAGGCTATCAAACTTGTCTGCTTTTGATGCTTTGGTTTAAACTCAATGTACATTGGAGCCTAAGTAGGATTTTGGTATAAAATAGGAAGGTGATGCCCATATTGGAGAAGAAAGACATTCAATTTATATTCTCAGTAAAAGCTAAATTGGCTTTGTTTAAGGTGGACTATAAATCTCCCTGTATTAACGGTGTCTAAAGCTTAAGCAAGATGTTTTTGTTTGGTCTTAGAGATTCTTCCCAGCCACCTCTTTTTCTGCTGTTTGCTTTAATTAAAGAGCTAATGCACTACTGATGTCAGAGATACCAGGAAACAAACTGTTAGTCACAAAGAACAAATGAAAATTTTAACCAAATTATTAAAAACATTTCAGGGTGGCTTGTTTTGAAATGCCTTTTTCTATCAGAAACCAAGAACTGAGTAATTTACCATGTGCCCATGCATTCAGAGCACAGGATTTGGAGTCCTTGTAGTCATTCTTAATGCTGAAAACTGGTATTTCTCTTTATAACTCTTTAAAGAGAAAAAAATTCCCACATAATCTTTTTTTTTTTTTTTCAGTCCTCCTTCATGGTCATTAAGGCTATAAAACATTTTTTTTTTTAAGTGGCTAGCTTGCTTTTGCATATTTAGGACTTTTAGTTGAGCCAAGGGAATAAGAAAATTTCCTTCTACTCCTCTGATTATGTTGCTTACAGTCATGTGTAATCTGAATGTAGCCAGTCTTAGCTGAGTGTGTGAGTAAAAGGGTCCTAATTTCTTTTTCAGAATGAAGGGTGAAGTACATCCTTTGACAAGTTACCACTGAGACTTGTTTTCAAACACTTTGCAAAATTTTTTGCCATCCATTGCTTTGCTACCTCTCATCTTTGATAAAGTTAATATTTTTCTACATTGTTATATAGTCATTATCTCGAACAAAGTTTCTAGATGTTATTTATATTATTTGACATATAAATGGGCAACTTTTGGCAATTTTACCAATGAACTTTTCTCCTGGATGAAGTCTTTACTACTACAAATGAAGGAATTTAAAGTCTTAAGAGATCGCCATTCTTGATACAGCTTTGAAAATATAGCTGTTACCAAAAAATTCCCATCAGGTATTTCGACTTCCTTCAAGGTTATCTAGGAAAAAACACAGGAAACCCCCCTAGAAAAGTCAGGATAACCCTGGCTTTGGTGAAAGAAAATGCTGTACAAGATTTCAACATCTCTTTTATATAAGAAAATAAAGCCTGAGTGCTGATTTTCAGTTTCACTCCATTAGAACCACAGGATTTTGTGACATTGTTATTTATAACTACAATATTGTCAGCTGAATATTTATGTATATAATTATCCATGCTTTTTTTTTTTTAGATTAACCATCTGTTAATATAGCTTTTAAAATGTTTTAAGAGATCATTAACCTACTAATATTTTAAAGCACCATCACATATGCTTTTTTCCTTGTTTTTTTTACAAATATATTGTCTATAATTTATTCCTTGATGGAAAAAAGTTCCCTGCAAGTAAAATGTTATTAACCTTCAGGGTCTATACAGCAAGAGTAGAACAGAGAATTTCAGGAGATGATGCCTGTAAAACCTTTTTACTGTTAACATATACAAATCTATTAAGACTGTAAGATTGAATTTCACATGTTTGACTACCAGTGAACTTGATGAGACTGCAAGAAAAGACTTATTTTGGATAGTTTCATCTTCAGAAATTGCTCTATGATCTTTGATGATTATGTGTCACTGCTTTGCTGGGACTTACGTCTGACCTGCATGGATGGTTTGCTGCTTAGTGCCTTGTCAGAGGGATCTGTGCCAAAACAGAGATTTAGGTTTGGAAGGGTTCAGGTGTCAAGAAGTCTTCATGTCTTACGTTGCTCCATTAATCTTTGGAGGGTTGTTTTGTTTTACTCTGCTTCAAGAGCAGAGTCAATTTAGAGCAAAATTCTGCTTTGCTGGTGTGACTGGAATTGTGCTGGTGAGTGCAAAGCGTTTGTAACCAGCCTTGCAGCGGGCAGCACTCCCTGCTATCACAGCACAACCTGATTGAGTTTCCTCAATCTCCCACCTTCTTATTACTGCAGCATTAGAACTGCCTTCCTAAATGTAGAAGAAAACTCTTGCTAGCCAAAAATCTCTCTACTGCCACTGAGCAGCAAACACTTTTCTGTAACACAACTGGCTGTGTGCTAAGATTGCGATCTTCTCTCTGTTATAAATCTGTCCAGGGAGCTTTGGGCTGGATGGAAACTTGTGGCACTATCAAAGATGCATTTACTCCCAGAACTCCATGCCCAATCCATTCTTTCTATTGCTCGTGTCAACATACAGATTCAGTGATGCTGTCGCTGTGCAAGTAACTCCACCACAGTTTCCATGACAGTAAAAGGATCAGGAAAATGTCTGTGTGTGTTTGCTGGTTTTCATTTAGCAGCTTCTACAGCAATAAATCCCATAATGTTTATGTGGCCTCTGTGGCAGAATTACTGAATATTTAATAATGATGACAAAGTAGAATCAAGACACAGATTCTTTACTGTGGTGAAAAAATTAGCACTTAGGTAGCAAATATACGCCACTGTGCCCTCAAACTGCCTGGTGTAGGAAATTTAGTACCTGATTAATGTGTTAAATATGTGCGATATATTTGATCAAAGTTGGGGTATAAAATGTTCATTGAAATGTTGTGAAAGGGTTACAGTAAGAAAGCTTTTGAACATGAGTCTTTTATTTTGGGACCAGTATTCTAAATGAATGCATTGAAAGCAACGTTTCTGTCAATGCAGAAGCATGTTAAACAGGCAAGCTATAGTCTGTGTTAGGTAACATTGCAGACTCTAATTATAGAAAGCTCAGGAAAATGTACTAGAGTAAGCCACATTCATTTTAGATGCTGCCACTTGGGCCCTGTAAAGCATCCAGAGTGGGGAGGAGGAATGTGGTGCTTATTTTGAAAATTCTCAGACAGAAGACGCTCTGGTTTGTATATGTCTAAAAAACGACATGATTCCCTGAAGTGTTTTCTTTCTCAAATAGAAACTTTTTCTTCCTGAGGAGTGGCCTGGTTTTCAGCATGGAAAAGGAAAAAATCCAAAAAACAGGTTGGAAAATACTCTGAGACTAAGAATAATGACATGCAAAACTTGTTGATCAGCATATCCCTGTTTAGGAGAACGGTCCTTTCTCCTTGAAGGGCAGGAGGGTTGCATTCTGCTACAGGAGCCAAATTGTCCCCTCCCTCTGTGCCTTGAAGAAGTTAGGTGCAGATCTAAAATATTTAAAACTCTATTACCTGTGTGTAATGTTAATTTGGAACATCAGTCCAATAGGTGAGAGTGGCAGTTTGCATTCAGGGATGACCATGGCAGCTTATTCCATCCATGCCCTCCTGGAAGGAAAGGGACTGGAAGTACAGGGCACAGAGGTCATTGCTGATGATTCCACCAGCTTCATTCCTTTTATTTTGCCACAGTTTTGTCCACATGATAATGTAATTCATTGTTGCAAATGCAGTAGGAACCTGAATGGAGGTTGTAGCCAGATGGGGGCTGATCTCTTTTCCAAGGTAACAAGTGACAGGACAAGAGGAAATGCCCTCAAGTTGTGCCAAAGGAGGTTCAGATTGGATATTAGGAAAAAGTTCTTCACTGAAAGGGTGGTCAGGCATTGCTACCCAGGGGAATGGTGAAATCACTATCCCTAGAAGCATTCAAAAGCAATGGAGATGTGGTGTTTAGAATCATAGTTTAGTGGTGGACCTGGCAGTGTTAGGTTAAAGGTTGGCCTCAATGATCTTAGAGGTCTTTTCCAACCTGATGATTCTAGGAAGTACCTGGATGCAAATCATCCTTTAACCACTCAACTGAAATAACTATTTCACAAAGTTTTTTTTTTTTTTTTAGACCTTGAGAAATATTCAAGAAAACCTGAATTTTGGACCTTAATATCTTACAGATGTTGCCATTATGCTTACTAAACCACATCGTTTTGGTTGGAGCTCATGCTAGTGTTGCAGAAGCTGCTAGACCACTTCAGTACAGCAGGTGGAGAGAAGCTGGAATTAAATCCTCTCTTTCTGTCCACTGGCCTGCAGGCATAACTACATACCTCCAGTGCACTTAGGGGATTAACAATAATAGCTTGCCAAATACACTTTTAATTCCTGGTGACTGAGCAGATAACTTGGAGGCCTTGCACTGATGTTTTCCTGCCATTCCACTTTATATTTTAAGTGATCTGTTTTCCTGTGCAAGCTTTGTGTTGTTTGCGTTAGTACTTTTTAAAGCCCTGGTTACAGACCAGTGGTGAGAAGCAACTCAGTCCTCAAAATGTTCACAGCTGAAATTTTTTGTTATGATAAGGGGAAGAACAGGGAGCGAGCAGAAGACAGAGGGGAACCTGAAGAGTTCCCTGCTTAGGCACTGACTTGCAGAGATCAGATCTGGAGTCAAAATTAAATTCAAATAGTGTCTTTTGTTTTCTTGCGCATCAATAGTCTATTATTAACACCCAGTATCTGTGGCTCAAAATTAGTTAAATTAGCCTAATCTTAATAGGATAACTCTAAGTATTCATCTACATTGTCCAGGGACCATCTAAATTAAGGTGGTTGGTAACTGCATATAAATTGACAATACGCATTGATCCTTTCTGCCCACCCTTGCTTTCAGGTGGAGCTCATGTGCAGGAAAACTTCTTTCCCATAAAGCCAATCCATATCTTGGAACAGCTGCAATCAATACATTGACAGCACATGGCATGGGCAAATAGATGAGGGTAACAAACAAGTCAGATTAGTTCTCAGGAAAAATACAAACTCTCCTGGTTGATAGACCACCATTACCGTGCTCCTCACTTCTCAGGGCCCAACTCATTTTCTCACATGTTCAGCTCCCTGTTATCAGTAGAATTGACCAGAATTTTAACACTGAGATAAGCATAATATATAAATGCATTCCTGCTTCAAAATCCATCAATGACAGTGTTTAGTCTTCTCTGGGCAGGAGTGTAAGGTATTAGAATAAGGCCTATCCCATAAAAACGGATCTTTAAGTTTCCTGAACAAGTTCAATATCCACTCTGAATACCCCTGTTGGAAGCACTCACCACTGACTGGTCACCTCTGAGCTGAGGTTCGTTGTTTTTATGACAGAGCTTGCTCAGATGTGACAGCAAAGGAAGGGACAGTACTAGGGGCAAGTCTCCTCTGGTCCCATTTTCTGTGATAGAAAGAGGGAGGACATAAACTCATCAGGCCACCAGAGAAACAGGACTTCTTGAGTCCTGCTGGGCTCTTTGTAAGAGCCAGAGTTCAGCAGATGGCAAGGTAATATCCTGGGTTCCTGAGGCTGGAGGGACAAGCTCTGGGCTAGCTTCCACAAGGAAAGGAAAGGCTAGCTGGCTGGGGAATTGTTGGCATGAGCACAGTGGTGTGGAAGGGAGGCTGTGAGTTTCTTCCCTAGCGCAGAGTTCCCCTTTTCTTTTAGACCATGGTACAGCTCCAAGTACTTTGAGCACTATTAACTCCTTCATGCTGCCAGGAACAATACCAGGAGTAGTTCATCAAGAGTGTGAATGGGGAAATCCTGCATATAATAATAATGCAGGACCAGGACATACAAACAATATTTTCAATAGCAAGGTCATTCAAATATTTCCATTTCTTTCTTATTTTTTTATTCTAGGTAACTATTCCTGCTTTGCCATTCTTGCTGCATATGGAAGATTAGATATTTTGTGTTCTTGAGCTCTCATGGTTGATCGAGCCATTTGGAGACATAATGACAATGGAATTAGGTGAAAATCCCATAAACCATCGAATTACACATCTAGAAGCACATGGAGTTCAGAGTCAATATTTCTGCTGGAACAAAGATGTAGAGCACATTGCTGTTTTCATCTGGTCATTCTGACTTTCCAAATTGCTGACATGCAGTGGTATGAAAAGCATTCCTACAGCTCTTTGTGTCAAATCAAAAGGTCTTTTTTCTATCAAGTTATTTCTCATGTATTTTTTTCCCATATTCATACTTCCAAGAAGTAACGAAATCAATTTTGTATACCCAAAGTGGTTTTTGATGCCTTATTGTCAGAGATCAATCAGTCTTTAGTCTCCAGCTGTAGAATGTCCAGGTTTTGGGTTATCAGAGTTATCAGGCAGTTTGAACTTATTTGTGTTTATACTCCAGAGGTCTTAGAGAAGCAGAAAGCAGTCATTTATAAAGAGACAGATTTAAAAATAAAAAAGAGAAATACATAACTTTCCCGTCTTATTTTTTTTTCCCCATCTATCTCTAAACACTGCTTATGAAATGACTGCTTTACAGTAAAGGTGGTACCAAATGCATGGTGCCATCCACACTCTTTCCTACCCCAGGCCAACAAATCCTGTTTGTACTGAGAGCAAGGTGTGGTATGGACCCACTTCGTCCATGTTCACTTGACCAGAGCTGCTCGGACCTTGCTGGGGCTTTAGTGCCACCTGAGACTTGGTGTCACTGCCTGCTCACTCCAGGTGTGGGGGAGCCTCAGCTGATCCACTGTGAGGAAATGCTCAGGGGGCTTTTTCTTTTCAGTGATGTTGTTGTTCCTTCTGCAGAGTTCATCTGCCTTTTTGTTGTAATTCCTCCTTTACTGGTGCATGAACAGAGCCACGAGGTCAGTTTTTTCATTAATTTCTATTCATTTCTTGAGGTCCTTAGAAATCTGTGACCTCTTATTGCCCTGAAAGCAAGCAGGGGACACACAGCTGTCCTTCCAAGCAAGCAGTCAGGCAGACTTTAGAGTGGTAAATGCAACAGGAAATGTTAGTGAGATTCACTCAAGCATTAGAAGTGTTTTGGCACAATATCCAGGATATTTGTATTGACCTGTGTAACACTGCTGCAAAAAACTCCCTACAGCTCCCAGCATACTCAGAAATACCTGATAACACTTTTTTTCCCCCCGCCTAAATGCTTTAAGATATGTTCATTTAGATATTTGTATCAGGTATTCCTACCATCAGGGAGGCCATTAATAGATTTCTGAAAACTGTAGCACTTTTTAATGTACATTTTCTCAATTCTTGGTAAAAATAAATTGATCTAAAAGTAAAGCATTCCAGATTTCCACATCCAGAATTAAAAAAAATGCCTAAAAACTGTAAAAAAATATACCAGATCATAGTAGGCTAGTAAAAATGAATATGAGGGAGGGAGTTCAGTAAAGAAGTGCTGCTTTTTATTATTTTTTAATAATTAATTGAAACTTTCCATGTAAAAAAGGTTTTATATTAGACTTTTATGATGATAGTGATTTTATTGTTGCTGGGATAACCCTGACTGCTATTCACTGAAGTAGTAACAGGCTGCAGGAGTACCCATGCACCCTACTGTGTATTTATTTATTTCTCTTGTGTATTCCTGTTTAGAGACTGAGAAAAAACCATAAAAATTAAATTACAAGTCCTATCAGAAAAGAGGTTTTGTGAGATACAGAAAACTTAAGCAAACTAAAAAAAGTCTACTTACTAGTTTTAAAACCAGATGTGATAGGCCCCTATGAAATCATTTCCTACTGCTATCATGCTGATTAGCTGCACAGACTGTGTTACTGGTCTCTCGAACAGATGGTCTATACTTCTCTTGCAAACTCCAGAGTTACTGGATGACAGAGGCATTTAATTTTGAAGTCCTTTAAAAAAATAGTCCTGTTTTAGATTTACTTCTTGATTAAGATTTACATATTTTTACTACAGAGTAATATTTCTCCAAAGCTTAAATCCCTACTACTTTATTTCTGGAACGATTCACATGTTTGGCCTCCAACTTTTGCTGTGTTATGTTGGTCTGGCTCCCAGATCCAAGGGCTTTATTATCTGTCCAGTGCCTGCTACATTCCACCCATCTGCCTGTGTGATTGAAGGAAGGCAGCATTAAGCAATCTTTGCTTACGACAGCATCTTCCAGAAGAGCTCAGATACTTTCAAACCCTCTGCCTTTGTTTTCTTGGGTAAGAAAACAACTACTGTTTCAATGACTGTCTTGAGAACTTCTAGGTAAATATGAACAGTTGCATGAACCAAGTTTATGACCATGGCCAGTCTTACTCTGACACAATGCAGCAATCAAGTACAGAATACACAGCTCTTTCCCATCTGTCTTTGTGCAGCACAGAGTTTTGTCTGGCTCGTGCATATATACACGTAAGTATGTTTAAATGCTTCCTGTCAGTATAAGAGAGAACTGTAACTACTATAATGCTGCAAGTTGCGCTGAACATTTCATGAACTTAGAATTTATGTTACTGTTTAGTTTTGTTTTGCTTTTCTGCCATGTGTTTTCTCAGAAAGACCTCGAGCTGACAATATATCAACTGAGTTCTAAGTTAACAACTTTGCTGCCGTATTTTATATTTCTAAAAATTATGTTGGAGAATTTAGTACCTGTGAAACTCTAATAGCTTTAGGGCTAAATTCAGTATAAAGATCTATAGCAGCACAGCTAGCACACACCATGACAGATGGATAAAGAAGCTGCAACTCCATTTGTTTGGAAGGAGTTGCATAAGCCAAACCTGAGTACAAAAACTGTGAGTTTCTGGTAAACATACAGGGAGGCACAGTCCCATATGCACTTCAGGGCTCATCTGAGCACTCTTGCAGCTGCTCCACATGGGGAGAGATGCTTGGTCCCTTTCTCACAGATAAAATTCAGACAAGCAGCTTTCTAGACACAGGGACCTCAGCTGTCACAAGAGAGTATAACTAATGTCTCTCTCCAAATGACTGCATAACTTGACTACAGCCTAACTCCAGACCCCGGAGTTCCCTCACCTACCACCTTCACATCATCTGGCAGCATCACTGCTTTTTCTGACCACACTTGTGGACGAAAAAAACGAGTGGCAGATTGGACAGGCATATTATTTGCATGTCTGAGATCATCAAGCCTTCATAGATCTGACACAATGAAACATTAATTCATACCCTATCATTTTTTTTTGCAGTTGACATTAGATTGATCCCGAGTGTCTATTCACATCTGCTTGAAGGAGTTGTATTTTACACTTCTTGCTGAGCACATAATGAAATGTAAATTCCCTGACTCACCATGTACGAAAATGCCTTACACAAAGGATTTTCTCTTTCTCTGTCATATAATTAACAAACTCAAGTCTCTGCTTGCTCTTTCAGCTGATTTAGCACCCTCTCACTTGGGAGAGGAGACCAGGGAATATACCTTTCTTACACAGTTTTTATTACATTCTGAACCAGCCTCTTAGCATCCTCCCTGGGTTTAATTTTTGACTGAGATAAGCCATTTGAGACAGATCTGAAGACAAATTCCTACAGATGCCAGAACCTAGGGAGCCCTTAAGGAACATCTTGATCTTCACTCTGCTGTCCTGCAAGTACTTCTCTCAGAAAGGGTGCTTAGGCAGTGATTGCAGGAGTTGTAAGTTGCTTTGCATATTTTTTCACAGAAAGAAATAACATGGCTCTATTGCATTTCTTTTCCACTTTGTTACCAATTTACAACTTTTTCCTAAAAATCTGTGAAATCTTTATGAGGTAAATGGACATGCCTCTTCTGCAGCAGAGGATCTGTCTGTGCTTGTAATCTGTGAGAAACTACATGAACTATTTGGAGGCTAAAATATTTTTTTTACTATGGAGAGAAGCTGTGCCTGTTTGTTTTATCTACAGTGGCTCTCATGTGCTCTTTGGCATCACTGCTGCTCTCTGTTCCTCTCCACAGGGAGAGTTTCAGTTGTAGAGAGGTGACCTTATGAATTGTTATTAATTAACACTTCCACATGTAAATTAGAGCCTCTGTCATAGGCATGCAGAGAAGCTGCTGCTCCGTGAGAAGTGCAGGCACACAAGTTACCAACAGCTCTGTCCAAATGTGGGCAGTTCCTGGCCTTCTGCCAGGCCAAGCGCATGGACATGCATATATCCATCCATCTCTGAGACAAAGGAATATTCCATGTTAATGGGAAAGTAAAGTTATATTGCCAGAACATGTCATCTTCAACAGAAATAACATTCTCTGGTCCTCTCAGAGTACCAAGAGCTTCCCAGCTGTGTGAAGCTTATGGTCTGAAAACTCTCCTGGGATATCCAGATACAGAGAAGTTCAATTTTTTTACAACTCTGAGGTGGGGCCCAGAAGTTTTCATTTTATCTCAAATATTTTTTAATTTTTTCAGTCAATCTATGTGGTGATCTCTTAATATTAGAAAATTTAGAAAATCTATGAGGTTGGCCTACAATACTGTTTGAGTTTATATGGTGTTCTGGCACATAAATCAGATGCTAGAGGGACCAGCTATTTTAGAAATTATCTCAAGGTGGTAAGAAAAGAACCAGTTTATCTTGAATAAAGCTGTTCCTTCAGTTTGATCACGTTGTGGATTTAAAACCTCCTTGATTCTAAACATTTAAACATAAACATTTTCAATACTGTCTGGGGGAGGACCGTGGATCTGCCTGCTATGGGATTAATCAAATTATCTTTTTGATAAATATCAGGCAGTTGGACTGCCAATAGTCAAAAATAGTACTCAGGGAACACAATAATCTGGCTGTAGAAGAAACATCCTTTATTTCGTAATAATGAATGAGGAGAGGAGAGCTTACATCTCTTCCCTTGCGGTGCCTCCCAGGACTCTGTGTTCCAGTCTCAGGGGCTGAACGTTTGCTCAATCAATTTATGTGAAATTTTAAACTCTGGCTGCAAGAAGTCTTTTTATTTAATGTATATTTAGACCACAGAATAGTGCCTCTTTTCTTATGGAAACAATCTTGCTGTATGAGATGAAATGGCACATATAAACTTAACCTTCTTAACCTGTAAATCTTATCACAAATGGTCGTAAAGTTTCCATCCCACTCCTTTTCAAGTCCTTCAAAGGAGAAACAAGTTTGTGGTTAACATATATACAATCATGAGCCCTGTGAGTTTGGCATTTACTGGTGTTGAGCCAATGGCAGAACCACAAATGTACATGGAGCAGCTCCTCTTACGGAAACGTCATCTCCTTCACCCTCTGAGAGCCAGGAATGTTTCCATTTAGGAAAAACAGACCATCAAGTGGTGTAGTGGAACTTGCCACCACAAATGGAGATCTTTGATGAAATCACATGGATGGGTCTGTTCTGACTGTGCAGGATATAATTTGCCTGCTCCACAAATGGAAACAAAACAAATTGGTGTCTGATGGTCCTTGCTGCCTGGTATCACATTGTTTATTTAAACAGATCAATGAATCTGGGGATCTATTGCACAGCTTAATTCATACTGGAAATAGAAAATGGAAGATAAATTCAGCAGTTGAGTAGTAAAAATGCAAACTTTTCCCCTTTTTTGCCTGCCTGTGGGATGTGGTTATGCGTAAACATTTCCACTGGGACCAAGTGACTGTAGCTGGATGCAGTTTGCACTGGCAGCACAAGGCCCCATCCAGAACTAATCTGTTTAACAGCTCAGTCTGAAGCCACTATCAGTATAACTCATCTAAAAAGATATTTCTCATGCACACTGATTTTAAAGTAATTATTTAAATTACTATTACTGTTCTGTTTTCCACAGAGCCTGTCAGAAGTCCTTCTTGGCCTCCACTTACAGCTGGGCAGCTTTCTGGGAGTTCAGGATCTCCTGGCAAGAGAAAAATCTGCAAAATCTCACAGAATTCCCTGCATTCAGTGCTGTGAGTACTTCTGCCTGGTTTAATCCTACAGGTTATTTTTGAAACTCGTTACTAATATAACTTCAGCTTCCAGAGTTACAGCACTCAAAACGGGTTAGAGTCTTAAACTAATTTTACCTATCTTAGAGGAAATCTTGTAAAGGACATGTAAAAGTTATTAGTCAGAGACTAAATTTTAGGCAGAGCATGTTCTAATGAAAATTAATTAAACTAGAAACATAATTTAGCAACACAAGTTGGTTCTGGTGAACAAACATAAAAAAAGTTGAAAAATCACAGCACTTTTTAGGTAATCAAAATGTTAACCTGTTTCTCTGTGAGCAATTCATAAATAGTCTTGATGATGTACAGTGGCTTAAGTTCTGTAATTAAGCATGGGAAACACACAGCTGGATTTCAATTTTAGTTGAAATTTACACAGTTGAGAAGAATGTAATAATATATCTACTTGTGTTTTTAGAATGCCCTTCCTGCTTATCTCTTTAAGGTGTATGTTTTTTTGTACTAGTAACTAGGCAGAATGGACCAAACCAAAAAACTTAACCTGAATGCTTCACTAAATTTTTGATAGGTAATTTCAGATGCAATGGCTCCTTACCAGACCTTTGGGGACTGCCCTATGCTAGGAGAGCAGCTGAAGGAACTTTTCTACTTTTGCTTTTATTTTATGAAAGTAACAGACATGAAGCGTGGGTCACTCAGACAAAAGAGTGCTATTCAAATTAGAGAAAACTACCATGCAGTTTTCTAATGATACCTTGAAGTACTTCCTAAACCTCCATGCAGCTTTGTTAGCAAGTAGTCTCATCAAATAAACATCAAAACTGGTGGAAGTAAAGCACAGCTTGTGCCCAGTAATGAACTGAATGAGTTGGGATGAAAATTATCTGAGGCTAAGCACACTGGTCCTGAGCTGCTGTCCCACTCCACAGGGAGAACCAGGGAAATGCTGCTGCAGCCCCTCAGGGCTCCTGCTCAGCTGTGCAGCTTGGCTTCTGGACTGTATTGGAAAAGCTGTGTGTGCTCAGCTTTCTCCTTTCTTAATGTGAGTTTGCTCCACAAAGATGCTGAATGGCAAATCTCAAAACAGGAATAACTGCTTACCTTCCAAATGGCAATCTGCCATGAGAGGTGTCTGCTGAAAATGTGGTGAGAGCAGTTACCAGGGGACACATCATGGAACCACAATACATCAAAAGCACAGGAGACCGAGAGGATAAAGGATCACCTCTGTACACTAAACCAGTTACTTTATTATGATTAACCAGAGTTGTAGCAGAGCTTTGTCAAATAAAGCACACCACAAAGTTCAAGTTTTGCCCCTGCTTTTAAGTACACTGTTTTAGTTAGGTGAATAAAGGCTTCAATGGAAGTGACAGCACAGCCAGAGCCATGACAAGAGCAAGCCAGCGCTGAGCCCCCGTGAGCCAGCGGGAGATCAAACTCCCTGAGGGTCAGAATGGCTGGGGGTGCTGTCAGGAGCAAACACCCCACTGTGACTCTGAGCTTCAGCCTCTCTGATGGATGTCTCAGCAAGCTGGCTGCTACCAACCTTGTCAAACATTTTTCTACACCAACACAGAAGAACAAAAATAGCTCTCTCACATCTCGTTAGATGTCCATGGCCAGAATACCCCTGTCCAGATTAATAAGTCATTACTAATTTAGAAAAGCATAGCTCATATATCTCTTTACATACATCCTGCTCTGCAGTGGTAGCCAAGCAGCAGGACATTTTCAAGCACCACCTGCGCAGCCTGGCTCGCAACCTGACAGAGAAACACGGGTGGTCTCCAGACACCAACTGCAGTCATGCTGACACTGCACGTCCAGCTGTACTTAGAGGGACTTGGAAATGTATAATGCTATGTTAGTAAGTAAAGCCCCTAGTTAGGCTAACTTAAAGCAGCTTTTAATCTTTGCTAATGAAAATCTGCAGTTATGATCCTAAGTCTTTTTCCAAATACTTCTGCAGCTTTGGGTGCAATCCAACACCCACTGACTTAAAAGAAAAATCTGACTGTAGAAGGCCATTTCTGCTGACAATCCTGTACCAGCCGCAGAGGCTGACCAACATGGGAAGAGTCCAAAATTCAGCAGAGGCCCCCCCTGACCAACCTAATGTTCCCACTGTACTTGCACAGGCCTCCTGCACACATTATGAGCAGTGCAGAGCTGGCACTGTGCATCAAGCTGTGCCAGGGGACGAGGTGTCCACAGTTTTTCTTGAAGCACTGTTGTCACAGCTCAAGTGCTCCTCAGGTAGTTCTTTCTCTTCTAAAGGAACTTGAGGTTTTGTAGAACCATAGCCTCAAGTTCCAGCTTTTATAGTAGTGTAAGTTGCTTACCTGTAGGCTCAGGAAAGATTGATCAGATTTGTAGTGTTTTTACTTTTCTGCTTAGCCAGAGTGAAGATGAGCCTCCAAGTAAAATAATCTGCAGCCTGGAGGGACCACTGGCCTTGGCACTTGAGCTTCATATCATAAGCATCTCTTTTGCCAGCATGTTTCAGCTAGAAAGAGCAAACCTGGACATGACAGCTGAGGAGAATGAGAGCAGGAAGCACTCATGTCTGTTGCTCAGCCCAGACTCCCCCACACCTGAGAGAGCTGAGTAATGAGTTTTGACAAGACCAACGTTAATGCATTTGTGGCTTTCCGTGTTCTGCAGCCCCAAGGCTGCCTTGCCTGGAGCAGAGCATGCCAGGGGCTGGCTCTGCTGCTGCTCTGGTAATTTCCCTTATGTTGGGAAGATGTCTGTGCAGTTTGTTAAGTTCAAAACTGGCAGCTCTGCAGAGCAGGCTGAGAAGGGCCAGCAGTGCTTGGAGATTGTCAGTGCAGGGACATGTTGACATGTGGGGGAGTGACTCCAGAGTCGTCCCAGGCTTGGGCTGAGCCTCTTCAGTGTGAACATTGATGAGTTCCTGAGGTAAACCACTAAAGTGCTATTGTATCTTTATGTCACACTTAGGGAGACAGTGACAGGGAGAAAACCTGACTTAAAACTCTTCAGGAAGACTCCATGTCTGCAGGCAGACAGAACCCCTGTTTGTGCAGCAGCGCTGCTGCTCCCGCCTTTGTGCTCAGTCCTGAGGTAAGGTTCCAGCAGGCCAAAATAAGCCCATTTAATGAGGGCCGGGCGGCATTGTGCCTCTTGCCAGCTGCCTCATTAGTGAACGGACTGCACTACAAAAGGCAAACCCCATCAGCCTGTGCAGGCCTAGAGGGCTGCTGGGTCTGTTGCTGATTTACAAAGCTCAGCTGTTCTGGGTTAAGCAATCGCATATGGGAACTTGTTGGGAGCTTCCTTCAAGTAAGCCCTAAAGTAAGTTACATCTTTATGGGAAAATGTTTAAAAATAAAACCATATGAAGAAGCATGCAGGAGTACAGGCTGGAAGGGGAAAGACAGCTCTGTTTTTATTTTGCTGTAGCTCACTGTCTGCATCTGGTAAACAAGAAGAGGATGAAGCAACTACTAAAAGTGAAGTTACTATTTCAGGGATGAAGAAAATGGAGATTATTCCAAACTTACCTTCAAAGATTTTTACTGACCTTAGGGGTTTTTTTCCCCACTCTTTATGGGCAGCAGAACTATAGTTTTTTGCCTCTATTTCTGTTTCTCCAGTTGTGAGAAATTATTATAGTAGGGGCAGGCAGTGGAAATAGCATAAGCTGGAGTTACCATCACTCTCTTGTGTACCATGAGTGTTTCAGTATTTGGTTTTCATCTGCGAGATCAGAGCAGATCCTCTATGTGGGATGGTGATTCCAACAAGGTCATGGCTTTGAAGAAATGTTTCAGTGCAACTGTAGTAATTTTTTTGACAACTAGAAAAATACTGCGCAGAAATGTGACTCGAGCACAGCTACACTGTCAGTAGGAGAGAATCTGTGATGCAGGGCCCATAGTAGAGTCCATCGTATGTGAACTGTATGTGAAGGACATCAATTCATACAGTTTGCTCTTACCCTGGTGCTGAGGCAGCAGTGAGTGATTTTTGCTGAGTCTTTAGTTAGGAAATGCAGTTTCTGTTTACAGTGGAGTTCACAGAGGCTTCTCAGGAATGACATCCTTGTGGACCATGGAAAATTGTTTAATGGTGGCAGACAAGTTGGAAAAGAAATGGCTTCTACTGAGGAGTCCCAGACTTTCCCTTAGTATAGTCTGATTTCCCATCTTTCACACCTCTAGGAAAAGATCCATGAATATCAGTTCACAGTGTGAAAAATTAATATTACCTACTTGTAGCTGCTGTTCTTTTCCAGTGTGTTTGGTCACAAGATTTGGAGTATTTTCACAATCAGCAAGGGTAAAGGAAAACATTTTGAGAAGTTGGCAGAAACATGCTAACAGTTCAGCAGGAAGCTGAACACTCTATTTCCATGGAAGTGTGTAAACTGAGATATTTTTATAAGTAGGAGGAAATGAAGCTTATGTTTTGTGGTTTTAAAAAATAAGTTACTGTATCTACCACATATTGCATTAAAATAAAAAGTCAAGGAAGCTAAAGTTACTCACATATGCCCAAACTGGCACACAGAGTTTCATCTATAAATATCAAGAATTGATACATTCATTGATAGGTAAATGTATCATTGTGCTCTTATGTTTGTATGGCTTAGTGGTCCCATTTTTAAATTCTGTCTTGTATTTTGACAAACTTTACTTTATTAAGTCTTTGTCCATTGAAACCTGTATATTTTCCAGTCTTTCTCAGAAATCTAATTTAAACAAGACTCATAAGTGCAGCAGAGCTATCATTCTCCATATATTTGCCAAAAATCTGCACTTATTACACAGAAGCAGCAGAATATTTTCTTCATTTTGAAAATGAAAATCGATAGGATTTTATCAGGAGCAGGTGGCTCTAGAAAAGACACCTGGGAACTAAAAGCTTTTTATATGTAATTGATGGATACCATTTCATGGAAATTAATTATAAATGGAAGAAAATATGAGCAACTTTAATATTTTAATCTTGTTGATGATCAAGGGCATTTTAAAACTGTTACTCATTGGAATAAAGACATTTTAAACAGTGGAACATTCTGAACACAAATTTGAAGCTCTTGTAAACTGAAGCTCTCAGTCCTCTGAGTTAAATTTCTAATTATATTTGCAAGTGTTTTCTAAAGGATTTTGTGAAAGGTGAAGAAAATTGCTGAGATCACATTTGAAGTAAAAATGGAGAGGTACAAAATAGGTTTATATAAGCTGATGCTACATCAATTTTGTTTGGGTACTCATTTAAAAAAAATTCTAAAAAATTTTATTCATTTTACCAGAAGAAAAACCCCATCTAGAGTTATGCATACAAACACCAAAAGGTGATAATTTTTCCCCCATGTAATGAACACTAAGTACAAGAAATACTTACTATTTTTAAACATAAATCATAATAAATATTTTATGCTTGACAGAATGGACTCAGCATTTGTGAGCCAAATGACTCATACCAAAATCCTTTCAGCTGCAAAGGCTTTATTCACTTTTATACCTGCAAGAGCCTGAAGAGAGAGGCAAGATTTGAGGTTTGTGAATTCCCTGAGAAGTGAGACAGTTGTGAACAGAGACACCAAACACAGTCTCTTTTTACTGAAAATGCAGCTTCTTCTGTCCAGTGTTTATTTACATCTCCCAGATGTTGTCTAAGGATGCGAGCTCTGTCCCTGCATGGCCTCTCAAGGGTTCTACTGGGCCTTGCCAGTGTCCTCCAGCCAGGAGACAAAGATGTGCATTCAAACACTGGGCCTTCCCTCTGGCACAGGGAGTTACCACAATAACTCCTTAGAAAAGCAGCTCTTTAGAACAATTCAGACTTGGGAAGATTTGCACTCCTCTTCCTGTGCCTGGGAGAACTGCCTGCTCCTCACTGGAAGGCACAGTGGGCAAAGGAAGGATTTCACACAGAGTTATGTTTTTGTACAAGGACACCTGATATTCTCCTTAACAAGTTTGTGGCTTATAGCTCTGATGAACTGCTGGGGTAGGTGTTAAAATATGAGAGGAAAATCTTTAGAAATAAGGTCTCCTAAAACAGACCCAATAGAAAGTTCAACAACTCAGACCTAACTCAAGGCTTCCTCCCAAAGTGTGGAACAAAAAAGGTACATAAGGAAAAATTCTTGAGACAGAGAAAGAGATTTGTGAATTGCTTTTGTCCTTAGGAGGACTTTCCCCTTCTCATGCCATAGCCCATGTCCCAACACCATGACATTTCTCACTCTACACCTGAGGTAATGGGACACTCACCTTGTCTGAGGCCTCTCGATATTACTCCAGTCTTAATTGCTTAATTGGACTTCAGTCCTAATGCTGACATTCACTTTCTGTGGACCTGCATAAGCAATTTCAATGGAGCTGAATCCAAGTTCAGCAAACTATAAACTGATGGATATTATCTTTATTGGCATCACAGAGAGCTTTTTGCATTTTCATTTTCATGAAATATATGATACAGAAATATTGTCATATTTATACTAAAGTCATAAGAACTCTTTTGCTCTTTTACTTAATATCACTTTGGTAAAGAGCATCCAAGACCATCCATTTCACTGTCAGATTTTTCACTTATATATGAGTCTTCTACCATTTTACTTCAGGATTCATATTCAATATTTGTTATTCAAAGTCTGGTCTGCCAACTTCTTTTCCTTCTTGCTTAGGTGTATGCCTCCAGTTTGCTGACCTGTATTTCTACATGTATTTTTTCTACACCACGAAGTGCACTGGACTCAGGGGCCAGTGCATCAGCTTTTACACAAATATCTTTATTCCCTCTTAGCCCTTTTCTGTTCTGGCATTATCACATAGTGTTGCTGCTCTGACAGTTATGAAAGGTTCATCACTATGACAACACAGGTATCAAGCAGAAATATTAACCAACCTATTGCCTGCTCATGCATTCACAAATTATACATAACATGGGGACTTTTTACATAACAGCTATGCTTCACTAATCCCTGTTCAGCAATTCAGGGAGAGTGGAGAGCAAATCCTGTACAGAACAGTGGATTTCTTAGGGTTTAGGTCAGCATGCACTCAGTCATGGCGCTTCAAAGACTTCGGACAGTTTGCCCGTCCTTTAGAGATCCAGGGACAGAGGTGATGACAAATTTTGAAACTTTATACACAATTTTTTGTGCTTCAAAGCAGCCTGGAAAACATTTGATGCATGCTGGGGTTATGGAGCACTGCTGGGCTGTGCTGGCAGCCAGTTTGAATTGGCAGCTCCTGTCCAGTGGAGATCCAGGAATCCACATTTGGAAAAAAATGGCACAAGTGCTTTGTTCAGGTACAGTCAAGGCAATGTGTTTAAACCTGATCAGATATAGGGACTTAAAGACAGATTGGCTTAATCATGACTTTAATGACTCTGAGTACCAAGGTGATGGGTAATCCATCTTTCAAAAGAAGTGGTCTGGGAGCAGGCTGTAAATCAACTGGGATAAAAATTTAGTTGTGAAGCAGGAAAGTACCTATCTTCAGGTGACTCTGTGACATTGATGCCTGGGGCAAAGATGGAGCGTAGAAACAACAAAAACTGCAGCCTGCTGATTTCTGCAGACATAGATCCAATACGTGCAGCAGTTTCTGATCTGTTATGGGGAAAGCAGATCCTTAAGAAGAAAGTGTGGATCACGGAGAATACGGAGTCAGCAGATCAGCAGAAGCAGCTGCAGGCTTAAAGAAAGATGAAACTATAAGAAGAGCAGTGGTACGTAGCATACAAACAGGTGCAATGATTAAAATAAGGACAGCAAATCTGTCTAAAGGACATTCCTGTCACTGAGCAGCAAATACAACCATTTTTTGGGAAGGTTTCCTCAGCATAAATATTACATCTAACTGGAGCAGGAATGGCCAAGAACAGAAAGATACAATTAAAAATGTGTGAAAGAGGCACGAGCCTGCCCCATGAATGTGTGTGGCTCAGGTAGTCCAGGAGTGGTTAATGACAGAGAGGGAGAGATGCTCCTACTCAAAAGAAGCCCAGGGAAGCCTGGCACTGGTACCTTCCTGGATGCTTGTTTTTCTACATGACAGAGAGGGTGTGTGACACTGGGGATGAAAACAGGGACCTGCAGTGCTGATAGTCCTCGTGGGAATCTCTGCCTGGCCCAGGTTCAGGTGCCTGAGGGAGTGGTGCACATGTGCAGGCTTGGTGTGCTTTGCCCAAATACAGCAGTGTGATGCTCTGAGAGCAAATTCCGTTCAAGAGAGGCAATTTTATGGTTAAAATAAGGACTTAGGTATAAAGTAAAAAGTAAATATTAGACCCACATGGGCTATATAAAGATCTGCTTGAGGACAAAGGAAAAGTAAGTTGGGTCTTCTGGCATGATATTCTCTAGGCAACCTATCTTGCTGTGGTTTTGTGATAGCTGTATAACTATGTCCTTGTAGCCATTTGAGTACCTGGAAGCATAAAATAATAGTAGCAGCAATAAATAACCTATTAACTGATTGGAAAGTGCTGGGGGTTTTTTTCAATGGTTTGCAAGTAGATAGCATATTATTATTATTTTGTGATATTTTAATTTTTATTTAATTCTTGTAACTAAAATAAATTCTTTCTACACAAGATCATGCTAAAGAATACCAGACTATCTGTACTACTTACCCTTTATTTAGTTTAGTTTTGATTTACTCCCTGCACTAGTAACATTGCTAATCAGTGTAATAGTAGCACCTGCTAGGCTTACCTAGCCCAGAATCGCAGACATTTCACATTGAAACAAAGGGAGCCTGCTTTAGGTTAAGATTGCTACAAAATAGATTAAAAAAACTGCTTTTCTGCTAAAGGTCTGTAATTTTCACAGCTCTTATCTCCTTTACCACCTTGTTTTCTCTTTCTTTAAGAGACCACTTTTCTTTCCTAGAAAACTTTACTGGTTCTTCTGTTTCTTCCACTTAATTATTATCATGTTGTTTTTCAGGAGATTAAGTATCTTTTAAAACATTGTGGAGAGACTTGGTCTTTCCTACTAAGCTTTATGAACTATTTAAACATGCAAACTGAATTTGTTTGAAGTGAAATGTCACTGAACTAGCTAAAAATGTATCCTTAATATTCTGTGAGATGTCTCACCGCTCTGTCTGAGTCTTAAACAGTTTAGACCAGTGCTGAGCTGTATGAATTTGTTATTTTTTTCATGTTTTGGGAACTGTATAATCTTAGGCTTCTCTGAGCTGCCATTGAAGTTGGCTGACAATAAGATTGGAATGACTGAAGAGATCAAATTCCATCCAGAGAGACCTTGACAGGCTTGAGAGAAGGGCAAACCTCATAAATTTAATAAGGGGGATTTTTTTTAAACTGAAGGAGGGTGGATTTAGATTCAATATTAGGAAGAAATTCTTCCCTGTGAGGGTGGTGAGGCACTGGCACAGGTTGCCCAGAGAAGATGGAAGTGTCCAAGGCCAGGTTGGACAAGTCCTTGAGCAACCTGGTCTAGTGGAAGGTGTCCCTGCCCATGGCAGGGGGTTGGAACAAGAGGATCCTTAGCGTCCCTTCCAACAGAGACCATTCTAGAATTCTATGATTTCCAGACAAACTGGAGCCAGGCCATGGATATTTTCTGAATTAAACCAGCTTAAAAAGTTAATGGCCAGTTAAAACTCTCTGAATTCTGACTGTAGGATGTCATAAGAAGAAACAACTATTGAGATGCCCATGCTAGCTAATGAAATCAATTAATAAAAATAAACAGTCTCCCAGTCATTATGATATCTGCTTAGTCATTTCTTCTTCTCTCCCAGGGAAATTGCTCCGTGAGCATGTCTGGCTCTAGAGAGAAAAGCAAGACCTAAGGAGGGAGGATGTTAAGAGTGACAGCTGAGGTGGACTTGGTCTTTATTAAGTAGTGGGGAACTACTAGTAATGATAGCATTGTTATTGTTTTGAAGTATTAAAAGGCATTTGGAAAAAGTTAAAAATGCAATATTAAAAGATGATAGCTTTCTTTGATAGCTTTGCTTAACAAACAAAAGTAAAGAAGAACTCGGAAGATATGGAGGAACAACTAGGGAAGATAGAACACAATATCTGGAAAATGAGAAAGTAGAAGTCAGGGTGAAAAAGAAAAAAGGTAAGAAGGATTTTATAGTCATTTGTGCTCAGCTTCAGCTTGTCTGCAATAATCCCAGCAGAAAATCCCAGGAGCAATTTTTCCAGCAGATTAATACAAATCCTTATTTCAAACTGCTTCATTTTTCAGAGTCTTATGTTTTATTAAAGTATCCTTTTTTTCTGGCTATACAGCAAATATTGCTTCCTCTAAAAGCCTACAGTGTTAGCTGGAGTAATGGAAGCTGATTCCAAATAGTGTAATCCTCCCTTTGCAATTCATGATGCATGAGAAGGAATGTATCTGCAACACCAGAAGGGAGTCAGTGCAGATCTGCGGTGCACCAGGCGTGGTGGGAAAGAGCAGAAGAAAAGTTTGGTTTTGGCTGCCCTGATTATATCAGTACCTAATGACCATGGCAACATTTGGTATTGCATTGAAATAGAAGTTTGCAGGAGCAGTTTTCAGGTCTGATATTCAGTAAAACTTACTGGCTGGTTCAGGTTTCAGACAGAAATTTATTGAAGCCACGTTTCATAGCTCAGTCTGTGATCTATCCCTTAAAAAGGAATCTGATTTACTAAAGGGAGTGAGCATGAAAAATTGTGATTTGTCTATGTCTGAGTTTACTGTAATGTATTCCAAAGGTCACAGTATTTTTTAAAAAGACCGTTGTTGTTTACTCTGGGATTTCAAAACTTCCCACACAGTAAAAAAGACATTGAAAGGGCTAAACTAATGAAGAATTGAGCTATTAAGCTAGAACTATGGCGGATTTCTTCCAAACCAAGAAGTGTTTATCGCCAAAGGTTTATAATATCTAGAGCAAAGGTTTACAATAAATTCAAGATCATATATTATCATATGGATAATATGATCATATATCCTTGCAAACAATTACACGTTTCTTCTGTCTGAAGCCTGTTTTGATAGAATAGGAAATATGGGCTGCTCTACCCCAGCTCCTCTCTACTGGCTGATATTTAAACCTGTGTTTACTTAATCAACATATCTAAATTGAAAACCACTGGCTCCACTAAATTATATAATCAATTCTGAAAACATATTTTCCAGATTAAAACCCAGAATTTACTCCTTGCTGCTGTAGTTACTTTTTTGCAGTATCTGTGTCCATTTTGAGTGATGCTTGGAAGCACACGAAGTGAACATGAGGACTGGATATCTCGCCAAAATTGTGTTCACTATGACCATAATGTTACCATTAAGGCCCAAAATCCTAATATAAGCCCCCCAGACAGTAATATTAGCATTATAGTGTATTAATATGGCATTAAAATAGTGCATTTATGGTTCCACAGTCCTCATTTTGGTATAAACTAAAATGCTATTGGCCATGGTGGCTTTGATCTATGTCCATGCAGTTTAGCAATTGGATACAGACTTTTGACCAGTCAAAACACAACAGTCTTTATTTTAAGGGTAGAGAACAGACTCCAAGTGAGCTCCTTCCAGGAGAAGTTAATGCTAAAGTCATAAAACTGTGTGAGCTTTGTAGCAGAACACACCTAAAGGTACATCACAGGGTGTTTACTTTTACACAAGAAAAAAATCATATCACACACAATATATTCTTGAAAGTAGGTTAAATGTGCATTATACATTCACAAAAAAAGACCAAATGTCAAAATAACATAAATGCAGTGTATGTGGTGATGATTTTTAACACAGAAATGGGATCAGATGAGTAAGTATTTTGGCAAAAATCTGTGAAAGTTTCAGAGTTGAACCAGAAGGATGATTCTGTGCCAGTTTGAAATGTGACATATATTTCTACACAGCTATTTCTTTGATGCATGTAGAAAGCCATACTTGACACCTTATTTAAAAGATTCCACTCTGTATGAAACAATTCTGTACTAAGTGGAAAATGGTTTAAAGTGCACACTTCTCTATTGGAACAACGATTTCAGCAGATGGCTGAAATTTTGTCACATGTTCCTGTGATTTCCATAACCCAAAGGCATCTGAGGAACCATTCCACAGTTCAACATTCTTTGAAGACAATGTGAGTCCTTCCACATATTTGGGATAACAATCAAAATTTTATTCAAATGTGACCTATGTTCATATTTCATTGATTTTAGATCCATCCATGATTTTTTTCCAATACCAATCATAGAACTCAGAAAGCAGATTTCCTTTCTTATATTTCATTTCTCCCAGCCAGATATTGCAATCTTTTTTTACCTTGCTGTCAGTAGTTTCTGAGATGCCTTCAGACACAATTATAAAGTCCACTGACGTCCTCAGGAAATTGCTGAACTCAGTCAGGGGAGCTTTCATACAAGTGATGCAAACGGAACAGTAACACTTAGAGGATGCACCCAGTCTTGGAGAAAAAGTTTGGGCTTCCAAGGTCATTAATTGTATATGTGGAAACCCATGGAATTGAATACACCCCTGTCTCCTGTGAAGTTTTTAACTGTAAAATACTGCATAGCAGAACAGTTCTAATAAATTGTTTCCTGTAAAACCTTGGGCCACAGTTCTATTAAGAAAAATCCTATGAGTTGCTGCAATGCTGATCACCAGTCTCTCTTGTGAGAGATCGTAATGGAAATCCTCCTTTTCCCACTATGCAGATGAGGAAGTCCTTCTTTAAGGCTGTTGTGGAGCAGGATGTGGAATAGGCCAGCACAGGGCAGCACATGCTCTTTCAACTTTTCTAGGGATTTTCTGATATAAGAATCTCCTCTATTTACAAGAACACAATTTAATTTTTTTTTTTTTTTCAAACTTGAACTCAGTAAGGAGTGAGTAAAAGAAATCTTTGAACCATTACTTCCCAGGAGGAAAAACATGAAAAGTATTAGGGGAAAAAAAAGTTTGAAAGAGTTGTAGAGCTTTTTTTATTTACACAGTATTTGAAATTTTTTTAAAGTTTCTTCTTTCCTATATTTCTATATGTTCCTGGTTTTTGCTTTCTCTCAACAAAAGAAAAACTATGAAAAATTAAAAGAATGACATAAACCCCATTCTTATCATAGGAAGGGTTTCCATTTCTATTTTTGTGGTTTTGAAAGTGAGGAAAAAGATGAGCACAATATCTGGTCATAAAATACTGGCATATTATACAGCATAGGAATGCTGTCCACTGATGGCAACACAGTGCTCCAACAAACATCTCACATACTTTCCAGAGAGGTGTTGTCCCCTGATTTTCAATGATAGTTGAACCTTGGTTGCTGCTGACTTTTTCTGCTTTCTTTAGCCTTGGTCACAACGTGACTTCCATACAAAATACTGTGAGGATACTATGGAGAACTTTCTTTCTCATAGTTGAAGAAGCATCAAAGGAATTACTGGATTTATTCTGCTGTAGTGGTGAAACCTGCCTGAAAATGTCATGGCACATATAGGAATAATTTATATTGTTCCAGTTAACATGTGGAGCTATTTGCATTATACTGCATATTCATTTAGCTGTCATCACTGTGGGTGGGTTTCCATTTTCCACCCTCTGTCTGAGCAGTGATTTGGTAGAAGACAGTTCCTATAAGAACATAGGAAAAAGTGATCTATAGTAGCCGTAAAAACAGGCAAGGTGGAAAACAGTTTTACCTACAGGTATTGATATTTCATTTCACACTTCAATCCCTGTTGAGCAATTGCTCATAAAAAGAAAATGCTCTGGTTAAGCTGGCAAAGACTAGAAATGCCACTTATTACATACCCTGGATAGCATTCCTGGCCTGGAATGCGGGTGCCCATAAATGATAAATATGACACAATAAATAGATGGCAGAAAAATCAGAGATGTGAAGATCCTATGTCCTGAAATGGAAATAAAACTGGAATTTCATAGCGAGAGATTCCTATTATCAGATGGAAAAAGACACCCTCCTAGCCCATAACTATTGCCAATATTGTGATGAGTCCTTTGACTGCATGGTGCCTTCTTTAGAATTGCATTGCTGCAAACAGGGATGGAACAGCACCAAAATAGTTGTTTCCTGTGCAAACAGTTAATTTTGCTATTTCTTAATTGTACGAATTAAAAATTGTACGAAGTTAAGTTATGCAGTCAGTCAATTTCAGTTACACTCATGTTGCCATTTCTTTTGCTGGGCTTGTTTATTGTCTGTGCACACCATGGTGAGTGCACAGGAAATGCTCATCCCATATTGTGCCACTTGGGCAGTTCTATTACAAATAAATAAGCATTTGCCTAGACAAAATTTTGTAGTAGGAGATGGAAATATGACAAAAGAAACACTGAAAGAATACTTTCTTTTCTGAAGGTTCAGAGACTTTTCTACTTATTTTATTTCAGATCTTACATTTCAGAGGTCCAGAAAATTGCAGGCAAAAATGTTTCTAGTTTTCATGTGGGTTTTGGTGTGTTTTTGTCCTTTGGAGTAGGTATTCCAAACAACATGAAGCATTATTTGCTAAAGATGTGTGTGTCCAATAGAGCTCTACAGGATATTTTCATTCCTCCCATAATGACATCACTTCTCAGTAAGCCTTCTATATAAATACCTTGCTGTTTGGAAAAACATTTATTTTTGTATTCTGTATTCTTTGCTTTACACTACTTGTGTGGCAGAAAATCTTCCCTGAACAAAGCAAATTACAAAGTGTCATTGGAATGGCCAAATTCCATGGAGAAGGCCCCCAAATGACAGACTTAGAACAACCACAAAGTGTTGACTAAAAAATTGCAGAAAAGTACTACCTTTTCTATTCTATTCTAGAACAAGCACTGCTGTGCTAAGGAAAGGTGGGAAGCAGATTCATCCTGCCATCAGAGAGTTTCTGCCTCAATGTTAAACCCTGTTCCACAAATGCATTACTTAGTTAAAAAAGATTTGTCTTCTCTGCTTGAGAGTCAGAGTAAGATAAAGCTGAAAAGTAATCTTGTTGGGGTAAGCCTAGTAATTGGGAATAAATGGTTGGGGATTGGCAAGCTCAATTCCTTGTGTTTGCTCACGTACAGTCCTCATAAAGAAAGGCAAGAGGAGCATTTGCAAACACTTACTGCCCTTTATGCAGTCTAAAGGCTTTCTCTCTGGGTGAGTTTGAGCTCTCTTACAAAATCTTACCAGTCTAATATTAGTGAGTACAGAGAGAGGTGTATGAGAACAAAAATATCTCCCAAATCCTCTTATAGAAAAAATATTAGGAAACATTGCATGTATTACACTCCATTTAAGAAATATGTTAGAACAATAATCATAAAACTAATGGTAAATTTACTTGGTCAGGCAAATACAACTTTCAAATTCAGCTGTGTAGGTGGTACTGGCCTCTCTTTAGCACCATAGGTTTGAAAAATGCAAGCTATGCACTGAAAAAGATTTGTCATGTCGAACATTTATTTTCATTTCATTTTGTCTTACAATCTTCAGCCAGAATTGTATTTCATGTTAGACATCTCTAAGCAGTTTTCAGACATATCATAATTACTTTTTGGTAATTATGGGATTATTGGTGCAAAACTGCCCCATTGCCCCATTGGCAGAAGGCATTGGAAGCCATGCACTGGAAGTGGAGACCCCAACAGCCTGCAGACAAAGCAGCTCCACACATTCGCCTCACACAGCCAAAGGTGGGTATCCTAAAACTTTGAGGAGGACTCTGCTTTCCTTGGCAAAGCGGAGACTAATTTAACTTACATGATGGATGATTTTGCTTATGAGAGAAGAGAAAGAGATTCAAAGAGTAGTCTTGAGTTTGATTCTGAGGGATCCAATCAAGTAATAAAACAATTTCTTTCTATGCCTAATTTGAAAGACTACACCATCAGATCCAGATTAGCCTGAAATAGTGATGGAGTTTCATGCTGAGAATGTCTGTACCCATTTCAGAAGAACCTGTGTACTCAGACTTCTGAGGCATGTGAGCCTTGGCAAGGTAAAACTGGTTCATTCAAGAGCAGAGGGAAAGAGGCAAGTTAGAGAAAAGCTGTCCCTCACTGAGAGCAGCATAAGCTGAAAGAAAATAATATCAAAAGGCAGAGGAAGATAGAGAATAACTTGGCAAGATCCAAGATAGACTGATTTGTTATACAGATAATGTTCTTTGGTAACTTACAGCACAATGATGAAGAAATGTTCCAGGCTGGGACATAATTTTATACCAATTTTTCAATTTGTTTAATTTTGATCTTGGCATAGGAACATCAGAAGGAGGATACTACTTGAAGGAGCTTAATTTTGTGTATGCTTTGCATCAAACTAAAAATGTATTATTTTTTACGAGTTTTTGTATGCTTGCATGTTTCCCTTATCACACTTTATTTTAATTATTTGTCTGTCTCAGTAAGCTTTTCTTAGCATATTTGTGAAAGATGTGTGGAATGCATTAGTCTGTGCCAGTTTCTTCCAAAGTAACTGAAGAGAAAAACTAACTTACCTAGAAATAATGGGGTTTTTTTACTACTATTTCAATGGTCCAGTCTTCATTCCAATCTTATTGTGAAATATATAATCATGAAGGTGTATTTTGACAGCTCTTCTGAATCTGAATAGAGAATAATTAAAGCAAATAGCAATTAACCTGTCTTAGGGAAAGCATCGTAATGTAAGTGCTGCTTCAGGGAAATTTCTGTTGTAAAATCAAAAGGATAGACAAGGAGAAAAATAGTGTTTGAGGCAAGCTGCCAGTCAAATTATGTTCAATATGGTTGATTTAATGTTCCTTCATCTTCCTAGTCAGAGTTGTGGTCTTGAGGAACATATTAGGAGCTTGCAGGAAGCTATAAATATAGGAGATATAAAATGGGATAAAGACAACATTGCAATTTAAGATTAGAAGAATGAAACACACATATATATACACATACACACACTTACTGAAAATGAAAACAAGACTTACTTAATTAGTTCTGTTATTTATAAAATATGGGGTTTATGCTTTTTTTAGTGAATAAATTGCTGAATACACTGAGGCATGTCAGTAAAAACATTAAAATGGCTATACAGGGTAAAACCAAAGTTCATAATATGCTGTCTCAAGGAATGAGTAAAAGCAGATGTCTAAGACAGACCAAACATGAAATCAGAAACTACCTCAGTCAGAGAAAGTTTTCTCTTTTTTTTACCGTCTTAATAATTCCTAACATTTGTCTTTATTTTTCTATTCTCTGAGCTGATGTTCTCATGGACTGCATATTACTCTGCAAGATGCAGTCTGCAGTAATTTAGAACACATCGTGTTATACGTGAAATTATGGTTTATCTTTCCCTCATCTATATAATTTCACATTTATTTTGTTGAATTGTATCTGCCATTTAAATGACTCATTGCCCATCTCAAAGGGTTTTTTCTATTTCTTTAGTGAATCTTCAACTTCTGCTCCTACTCTCTGTTTTCAGCTCTTTAATCCTTCTCTTTTGGCAAGGGAGATTTTGAGAGCCCTTTGGAAAGACAGATATATTATATTGAGTGGATCTTCTTTATCATAGACTTTTTGTCTCCTTCCAAAAACCAAAGAATAAAGATTCATTTATATTTTAGTTTATCTCTTTCAATTTTTCATTTACTTTCTAATGATTTTTAAGGTATTGATATCAAATTTACTGTCTTGTAAATTTGTGCCCTTCTCAGGACACACATTTATCATATTTTCTGTTTTGCAGCCCTCAAGTACCAAGGTGGTTTTGAGCTAGAGCTCATGAAACAGAGCCAGGTCAGTTACTGCATCACAGATAAACTTTAGAATGGCTGGAGATGGTCCTGGCAGATCTGCCTCTTGCACAGACTGATTTTCCTGATGTTTATGTTGATATATTCTAACTATCCTTAGATATTCTTATCTACTTTATACTCCACAGAATGAGAGCCAAACAAACCAAACCCTCTCATAATCTTGAGGCAAACTCTACCCTCTGCTAATTTGTCTGTACATTTTGGTGCTAATGTCAATCGATATAAGTTGCCAAATTCCAGAATTTACTTGTCCAACTCAATGGCCAATGAATAGAAGCGACAGGAAAATCACTTTTACAGACAGAGGAACAGCAAAGTGCTGTTTCCATTTGTCTTTCTGCTTGGTATGAAAAAAAATTGTCTGCACCCACAAGCACAATATTGCAGAAAGTCTAGTATTGAAAATCCATGCAACTTCTCCGTAAAAGAACGTGGACTCTTAAGAAATTTTGGAATTGCTGGCAAGAAGAAGAGTCCCCATCTTTAATTCATCTGCCTTACTTGAGCAGTAACAGAAGGTGCATAGTAGAGATCTGATCCAGCAGAATCTGTCACTGTACTTCCTTTAATCAAGAAAACCCTTCTGTACATCTCAAACACAAAAGAACTGAGTTCCAAGAACTCAGACAGAGAATATTCAGAATGCCACTTCTGCACTGATTGTATGAAGTATTACAAAGGGTTTTTGTTGATATAAAAAATATTATTGCTCAGCAGCAGGGACCACGAGCTACTTAGCTGTAACGTCACACTATTTGGTTTAAGGCAAAAGGAACAACTACAACATTTGTTTAGTATAAAAAGATCAATCCTCAGGAGAATAAAACAGTAATTTGAGTGTCTGCTGCAGGATGAGTCAGACATTGTAGCACCATCCAGGCCCCTGCCATGACTGAGACATGGACTGATGGCATGCATTACTTGGAAAGGTGGTGAAAGCTGCAGTCTCGAGCCAAAGCGTGTTGGGGAATTACTGCAGATTAATTTCTGTTGGTGTTGAAGGGTGCATCTCTCCTAAATCCTGTGCTTGTTATGACTCTCCTCTGCTCAAGTGGACTGGAAAGAGATAAAGCTGAAAACGCATTTTACTAGGGAGATAAATACTGCTGGGATCTGTAACATCACAAAATAATATACCTTCCCAAATGCAGACTGGAGAACAGGTATTGTCAAAATGGTCCAGTCAATGCAGCTTGTTACAGGTGAAAAACTTCAGCATTTCCAAAGCAAAATGTATTTTCATTCTGCCATGAATTTTGGTGAAGGGATTAATTTGAAACTGATAGAAGCTCACACATTAATTTTGCTTAAATATCAACAGCTAGTAAGTTTTGTTTTCAGAAGGCCAAGCTTTTAGAAAGGAAGAGAAACAGTCAATAAAAGCAAGTGGGATGGAGAGGCTAAGTTATTTTTAAAATAAAGGCAAAAGTTGTCTGAAAACCATATCCCTGTAAGATGTGAAAATTAGTAGTTGAGAGATTGTTGGACAAATAACCCCCACTTTTAGCACAGAAAAGAGCAAACAGAAAAAAAGAGCTGAATCTTAAAAATTTAGGCAAAGCAACAGATGAGGGAGAAGACGTGAGGAAGTGAAAGTTGCCAGACTTTGCAGAGGAAATTAAGAACACAGTGTAAACCTTGGATGGCAAACTGAGCGAGCAAAGAAAGATGGGAGATTTAAGGCAATGCAGAAGGACTCTACGTCATGTTCTCAGTGGGAATACGAATGTAGTTTATGGGTGTGGAGATAGGAGAGCTAATGCAAGAGGGGATTAGTGAGAAAGTGTGACAACAGAGCTGGCAGTCAGATACAAGGCCTTCCAGACACTCCCACTGAGGGATTTACTATTCCACCCCCCACAGTGATGAACAACCTGGCATGGAATACTGCAAGACTCTGAACAGGATTTTAATCGTTCTTTCTGGTGTGTGTGTAAGGGGCAGATAATACCTTTTAGCTGTATAATATGATGGTGACTGAAGCATGGAAAAAGATGGGAAAATGGGTGAGGTGCAAGAGAAAATTAGGCAGGGGCAGGGAAACAAAGGCAGACAGAGACAGAAATGAAGATCCAGAAGGAAGAGGGCTTGAAAAGCAACACTGAGAATGCAAGAGCAGTCCAGCTATCCACTCCATCTCTCAGACATCAGTGTGGTAACTATGTTAGCTAGATTTCAAATAAGGCTGTGAAATGTCGCTGTGCTGGTGCTGGGAGTTCAGGAATGGGAGGGGAGCTCAGTGCAGGCGCTGCAGGGTCAGGCTGGGGGAGCGAGGCCTGGGGCTGGTTTGTTTGGGGTGGTGTGTGCTGACACCAGTCCCTGTTCTGCCAGCAGCACCAGGAGCTGCACAGTGACCACTCAGCCCTTTGCCTTCGCATGGGTTTTTCAATTGTGTCTCAGGTCAGGAAGTTATTCTAGTATGGGATGTGAACTTTCCTCTTTCACGTGTTAAAGAACTGCACCCCTTCTCACACTACACAACACCTTTAAATGCGTATTCACATCGCCCAGATGCTCACAGACACTCAGGTGCTGGCAGGCAGCAGCCAGTATGGTCTCTAAAATGTAATGAGGGAAGTCCAGTGCTGAATCTCATACAAACATTCACCCACTAAGGTGGAGTGCTAAAGTTTATAGTCACTAATGGTGAAGGCAGTTTTTTTGGGCTAGAGAGACATTTATCTATTACATTTGTTTATTTAATACATTGTGTGGCAAGAAAATATGTAAGAGTTACATTAGCAAGTTTAGCAATTATTTTTACTTTAGTCTGTGCATTTCGATCTGTTTGTCATTTCCTATTCTGAAGTCAGCAGAACCCAATCATTTTTATCAGCACTTTGAGTACTGCAATGCACCATCAAGACTGGAGAAAAATGGGGATGTAAAAGTAATCTCTGCAACAGGTAGGGGTGTTTACATATAGATAGCATGTTTAGTTTGATAAATGCTTCTTCATGTAGTCAGATAGTTTTCTAAATATCTGATATCAAGAAAACACACAGAAGGTGCCAAGTTCCATTTCTATTTTCTAGATAGAACAAAATGAACTGAATTTATAAATGCCACTGGTGTGCCACTCATTTATTGACATTAAATTCTGAAAATTGTGAAGAAGGACAGCAAAAGAGAGGCTATTTCATTTTAATGGAGAAGTCACAGTTCTGTGAACTTTGTCATTTCTCATGTGAGCTTGCCAAGCAGCATGAGTGAAAATGACATGGGGAAAAAAAGGCCAGCATGGTGAATTTAGTCACAAATTGTTGTTTTCTGTTTTACCTAGACACCTTTCTTGAGAAAAAGGGAACTCTGAAAGTCAAAAAATTTTGAATACAGAATAAAATTGAGTAAAACCTTATTACAAATGAGCTGTATTGGTTCACCCTGCCAAAAAACAAAGGGGTTAGATTTCTTTGTTCTTTGCATTTGTTTGATAACTTCAATTTAAAATAGGAAAAGATACAGTCTATTTTTCTAAAATAAAATGTATAAATATGCAGAAATAATATTAGCATGATACCAAACCCCAGACACCTGAATTTAGCATTGCATTTTTGCATTATTTTTTCTGGTACAGCTTAATATTGTTCCAGGTAAGGAAAAAAACCCAAGCCAGACAACACCAAATATCATGTAGAACATATAAAAGAGTTGTTTTCAAGATTGTTTTCAAAGCATAGTGTTGAGAAATGGTATTAAGCTACAAGAGTAGGATACACCACTGTGTTTGATTCCTTGGAAATCCCAACATGATGCCTCTCCTGCAGCAGGGATGGGGCAGATGAAGCCTAGGAGGGAGCTGACACTTGACCAGCACACATCCCCAGGTTCCAGCCAGCTTTAGCAATGTGGGGAGGGCAGGGGAGGTTTCACAGCTTCACCCTTGTGTAGCCAGGGGCCAGCCTGAGGTGCACAGAAGACTAAGAGTGAGTAAAGCAGCAGCTCTGCTCTGCTGGGCACCACAGAGCACAATGCTCTGACCCTTCTGCTCTCACAGCCCTGGAATGAGAGCTCTCCCTCGAGCTGGGACTGTTCTCCTCATCTTGCTGCCACAAAGGTACTAAAACCCAGTAGAAAAACTGACACTTTTTTAAAAATAAAGCCCTATAGGTTATTTTCTCAATTTCCAATGAAGGATTAATTGAAGTATCTATTTTAACTGATCATGGCCTGCCAGTACAGGGTACAGATGAAAAATTGTATTAGCAGCCTTCTCAAGCTAAATCTTATTTTTCATGGCTCATTAACTTTGGTAAAGTCTGCTCCAGGCTGAAATTTTACAAGATTCAAGTTCTAAAGTGTTTTCTTTAAGAACTGATAACTAAAAATGGCCAGCAAGTTCAATGGCATATAAAAATAAATAAGTTATTAGCGTTAGACATTTTAATTTACTGGGCTTGAAAATATCAGATAAGAAAAAGGTGGCAGACAGTTATGACTGCTAATTACCTTCCAGCTCTGTTCTGGATGCATTTGCAGTAGCTGTGAATGAAGTGGTGCTCTTCAATGTGTAAGAAATAGACTAGTATTATTTTGTAAAAACTTCAGTAAGAATATGTCTTTGTCAAAGGTAAAGGGTACTCAGATTTCAAGCAGAGAATTATCTTAGCAGCCAGGAAACTGTCCTTTCCCAGTGCTGTGCAAGAAAAGAAGTGAGAGGAATCTCTGGCGAGCTTTCCTCATTCCTCTGCCAGGTCCTTGGAGGCAACAGCCACCCCAGGGTGTTCACAGCCTCCACGGCTCCCCGCGCCCCATCCTTCTCCTTCCTGGGCAGCGTGGCCAGGGCAGAGCCCAGGGGTCTGCCCTGAGTGTCCCTCACCTGCTGCCCACTGCCCCTGCTCCCCAGGGCAGACACTGGCAAAGCAAGGCTGGGAATTTGCAGTCCCGGGGGCAGAAATAATTCCTCAGTCTGAGCTCCACAGCTTGTTTCAGCTCTGAGGACACTGAGAGGTAGAACAAAAGAACTTTTCTAGTCATGCAGCAGCTACTAAAATGCAGCCTCAGTGGCGCAGGACATCTCTAAATCATCCCTGGGCAGAGAGTGGGATCTGCCCATCTATGGCTGCCTATTGTGGATGCAGATCACCAGATTATTTAATGCAGAGGAGGTGTTCTCCCACCCCCCCTCTCACCGTGTGTGCAGTGGCTCCCCAAATAACCCTGGTTCTCCTATAAAAACACAGTTTAATATTTGTGGGGCGGGAAAGGGTAAATGTGTGTTTGACACCACTTAAATTATTGCCAAATACTAAGTGTGACAATCTGCGTATCTGGGAGGGGCTTAGGCTACAAAAAAGAAGTATGCAAGAATTCAACAAGGTTTATTTCTGCCACTACACTTTTGCTTTCCATTTCTCAGATACTGAAAGAGCTTGGCCTTATATTTACAGCCAAAAATATTAATAGTTTGATTTTTTTTTGTACTCCTTTTCAAAAAAAGATTTGGAGTTCGTCTTCTTGGAGGGGGTGGGGAACTAACTGCCTCACTTAAAGCAAAAAGGACCTTTATTTTCACACAATATGGATCATGTCTCTATTATCAGGTCATTTTGAAAAAAAGCTTTGAAAGAAATGCTGCCATAGAATGCAAATCCAAATAATACATTGTCTTATGGACATTAACTCTACTTTGTAAAGTAAGTACCCATTTCACAGAAATTGAATTTATTGATGAAATAATGGGAGAAAGTATGTTCCAAAAAATAGACATATTTCAAAGTTTTTAGATTTTTTTGTTCTAGGTTTGTAATTTGGAACTTGGCTTTATGTTATACCATATATCATATGACTGAAACTGCTTCAAAGAAAAAAAATGGTTTCAATATGTATGAAGAATTTCTTTCCATATGTCATGAAGGATAAAAAATGTTTTGACAACTGTTTTCTCATGAGACAAGATTTGTATGTTCTGAGATGCAGTAACATGTCACCAGCTAAGCTAGTGAACAGCAGCAGTTTGAAATAGCCAGTGAGGATGGCTGGGCCAAAAGACTTTTTTCTAAAAAAGCCAGCTGCAATGCCATTTTTTGTTTAGCTGTTGACTGCCAGTCAACATTTCTTTTGGATTTGAATAAATATGCTCTATATAATGATTTCTTAGCATTTTAGTGTCCATTCTTCCTCTCTTCTCTAGCAATTCTGGGCTTTGTTATGTTCCTGACTGTGATGTTTGGGACCTGGTTTTCCTCCTTTCCATTTTTAAAGATGACCTTGCTGGTAAATCTGCTTTCAAAGGTCCCTTGGCTCCATTTAAAACCCAGACCTTTAAACATGGTCTTTAATAGTTGTGAAATGTTCTCATAAATTCCAAGCTATGTATTTTCTATATTGTTTCTTTATGGTTCATTTAGTGTGACATTATATAAAAATTTTAAAGAGGCATTTCCTTCTCAATCACTTTTGAGTGAAGTGTCTGGAAAAATCACTCTTAAAACTTTCTGTTTGAGCCATTAATTAGCACACTTCTTGTTAACTGCTGCTGTAGCTTTTGATTCACTGGCACCAGCACTCTTCTGGTGTGATGGATGTGCTGTAAAGGCTTAGATAGATAGGCTGCTTGCATGTCATAGTAAAATGAGATATGGCATTCACTTTCAAAATGAACTTTATGGGATAATACTTTATAGAAGTGATGATGTCGTCCTGGATACTGCAGCTTTGCAAGTAAATACAAATAATGCTCCATGTGTTTTATTAGCCTTTGTCAGTGTAACCTTTAACAGAAAATTAAGACATATTCAGTGCAGTATTTTAAGATGAAAGGGGCATTAACATAATGGCATAAATAACAACCCAAGAATTTATGTAGGCAGCTATGAATAAAGATACAAAGGTTTCCTGAACATAAGAGTCTGGTGTGAGAAAAAACCAAAAAGTCTCATAGAAATAGAAGGAGTTACTGGAATCAGAACCCCTTGAGATGGGGAGGAATTTAGTGGTTCTGGTTTTATTTTGACTCTTCTTCTATAAAATAAAAAAAAAAAGTTTTAATATTGCCCAACAGATTTTTTTATGTATAACAAACTGCAGTGTAGAAAGCTTTTCACCTGATGGGAATTAATGACCAAGGGAAAAAAAGCCTGACAAACAAGAGGGACGTATATGGAGTTAGCACAGCACTGGTCACCATGTCCTTTCTTGCCCTTGAACCTGCTGAGGGATTAAAGGCAGTGCAGTGCTCAGATGTCCCTGTAATGAAAGAGCCAGAACAACAGTTCAGAGAGGAAAGCAGCATGAGAAAAATGGAGAAACCACAGTTGATTACTGCCCTTGGTTTTGTTGGTTACCAGGAGCTATGACACAGCAGTAAAGAGTAAGGCTTAGGCAACATCTGTTATTTGTCCAGCATGAAAGGAGTTTGAAAGCTGTGCCACTGCTGGAATGAAGATCCATCCTGGGACAGGTTCTACACAAGGGCACAAGCCTGAGTGCGTGGCTCACCTGCCACTGCCAGCAGGTACCACCAGCCCCTGGCTACACCTCTGGCAGAGTGTGGCACCTGCACTGCCTTCCCAGACAGCAGCAAGGAGCTCAAACAGCATTAGCAGGCCTGTAAGTAGATGTCCCAGAGAAGTATCAGAGACAATGATGAATCACACTGGCATTTAGACCATGCTCAATGGGAGCTAAAAAGTGAAAAAGTAATTTCATTTTGGAGTAGATTTTCAAAATACCTGGAGGCAGATATTTCCCTGGGTCATGGCCCAGTCTTGTAACTTTCTTTCCGCAAACTCCTTCTCTTTTTAGTTGTTACATCCGGTGCTCTTGTGTGTGGCATAATAATAACCTGTGTAGGGTAAAGAGAGCTGCCACTGACAGTAATAGCACCAAGACTCAGTTACATATAACTTGTGCAGTATTTTCTTTTGGTCATCACAAATAGAATTAATGAAAGGCAAAAATGAAAAACGGTTTTTAAAGGTGGATGAATCTAATAAATAAGAACCAGGAAAAAAAAAAAAAAGAAAAGGTTGTCAATTTATATTCTACAAAACTTGAGTGGGTTTTGGCAGTCAGCATTAAATGCAACTTTGCTGTGTTGCTGTGCATCATCTCAGGACAAAAAGTAGTACACAATGCTTGTATTTAATGCATTCTACTTATGTCGTTCAGTAAGTGATAGTGTGTCCTATCTAATTAAATCCAGATTTCTGTACATCTCTTTATTTACTTACTGTGAAAATAATGGAAGCTAGCATTAAAGTATTAAAATCAGATAAAATTGCATTTCATATTAATACAGTGTGTGGAAATGTGTAATTTAAAATATATCTTACGAAATGTAATCTTCTTTACATATTGCATAGAGTTCTGATATTGATCAAGATATTTCTGGGAGTGTATGATGAGAGGAGAAAATGAGTGTGTTATCTTTCCTCTAGCTATAAGCTTGCTTCTTGATGATCTCTCACACTGCTTCTTTGAATAAAACTAGTTCTTGTTTGATCTTTTTTCTTCTTGTTGTTTAAGGAAGGTTAGTTTCAAAAAGGAATGTTGGAATGTAGTCAGCTTCTCTCCAGTCAGATACTTTGCAGAGCAGTGGGTGAGCAATCCAGGGTCCCTTCATCTTTGTCCCTTCTCTGGTCACACTGGGAACAGTTCCTAAGACAAACTTTGCTTTGTTTTCCCACTTTCAGACCAGCACAGGTCGAGGGGACCCAGCAGGGTCTGGCTGACAAAGGCATTCAGATTGAGATCTGCCCTTAGCTAGAGCAGGACACTGGAAAGAGCTGCAGGACACACAAGCTGCAGTGGCTGCAAGGAATGCCAGGACACCTCGGATGGACAGGTCGATGTATTTAACTTTGCTTCTGGTTTGAAAATTCAGCCTGTTTAGAGACAGGAGAGGCTTTAAGTTACTTTTCTGAACACTGAATCCTTCAGGTTGGTTCCCGCGTCATTCACACCGATGTAAATCCTCTGAGGCCAATGGGAATTGTACTGGACACAAATGCAGTGAGAATGAGGTAATCTATATTCATATGCAGGATCTTCTCTTTTCTTGAATCTGCCATAGCAGTGATCCCTATCTGTGACTAAGGATTTGCTTTTTAAATCACAGTTTTTATTTTTGTCAGAAACATTCAAATATAGCCATCCTGGGCTACATACATACACATTTGTAACTGAAACTCTTTAAAATCATCCTCTCTTGTTCCTTATGAAAATATGTCTAATAAATCCTGTAAAAAATCCATCTATGCAATCTTGAGACAGGCACTATTAAAATTAAGAAGGGCTTTCAAATTTAGGAGATGCTTTAAGATTAGAGCCTTATATTTTAATATCCAGCATCAAAGCTTCAAAGAAATTTATTCAAACTTGTACACCAGCAATATGAAAGGTGACAGGTGTCTTCCTGCATTGTTATCTGCTGGTTGGGAACCAAAAAGCAAAAATTAGTGATACAGAAATCCAAAAACTGAAATTGAAAATGAACTCATAAAAAGATGACATGAATATTGTGTATATCTCTAGAACAATAATTGTTGCAGTTAATTTTTTTTTGCTTTTTCATTAACCAGGCACTTAAAAGTATTCAAAAGAATAAAATTACCTGAGAAAAACCAAAATTGTAACTATTTTCACTCTGTAATGTTTACCTTTGGAGAAGCAAAATTGTCTGCCAAATGTGGGATGGTTCCTTTCTTTAAATTCTGACTGGCGGGAAAAAAAAAAAAAATCTGCTGTCTGCAGAAATTACCTAATTTTGTAGCTGTCTTAAGGATATGTCTCCTTTTAGCAGATGATGCCCTTTCTTCCTTGAGTGGAACATTCACTGTGCTCCATAAACAGTCACTTTGCATTATGTAGATTATTTCCCAAGAAAAGTAAAGGAGCGGGCTTTTGACAATGATGGAAACAATGAAGCATGAAGAATTCAGAGAAGATCAAAGGTGCTCATTAGTTTAGATGGTAGGAAATAGAGCCACTAACAATAACACAGTATCTTTCTTGTTACTCTTTCATACAGTATGAAATCCCATAATTGTTGCATCAGAAAACGCTTCATTTACTTTTCATGAATCAAATATTTAAAAGAAATTCTTATGCTTCATATCACATGTAGTAGAGGGACCCCCTCATTTATCGTATTACTTTGATGTATTTTTTTATTACTTGAAAGGCTAATTCAGATTGCAGAGGTTTCATGAATATTTTATGGATTCGGTGTTGTGGATGATCAGAAATCTCTCTCTCTGATATGCTCTGGGCTTACGATTCAGCAGTGCTCAAATTCAACCCAGCAGAGGAATAGGCTGTGGAAGCAAAAACCCAGTTGAATCATCTTCCATATTCCTGCATTTTTACTCAGAGCATTCCTATGACAGCTACAGGTGCCTCCCATATGTATAGAGCTGAGCATATCAGTGGTGCAAAGTAATATCTTATTCATGTCTCTTCTCTGCTAAGACATAACCAAGAGAACCTATTTCAGGCAACTTCATGTTATAACCACTGACTTAGTTCATCCTAAAACTATTTTTGATCTTATTTATTTTCTTGCTTTAAATTACAAAGGTCTGAAAATCTTCTAGTATGTGGTTTAGCAGTTCTAATATTACTCTTTCCCTACTCCATTTGAGGTTGAAGTATAACAATAATACAATTGGTTTAATTAAATTTTTACTGTTTCTTATGTCTGCTATGATTACCAGACTGGTGCTGTATTTAGATACTAAATCATTTTTATTTAGTAGCACATCAGTAGTTTTAAAATTTTATCCACTATGGGCTTTCTCCCTATATATATTGCAAAAGAAAAGGGAATCTGTGTATTTAAAATTTTGTGGTGGAATATTCTGAGCAAAGCAGTGGATAGATCAGTGGAGGACAGATAAAAAGTAAATAAAAATATATCTTCAGCATCCACTGCAAGCAAAAAATCAAGCTGAAAAGACCTGCCAGAGTACCACTAAAACCCACAATATATACAGAAATTGCTTGTTTGTAGTATAATAGATCCAATGTCTTCATTTAATAGTGATAAAAACCTCATCAAACAACTTCTGCTCACTCATACAAGGTCAGTATCACCTGCATTGCTCAGAAGGTTTGCTGTGAACCACTTCAGGTAGAAGGTCTTGACTACCCTGTGACACAGTTGAAAACCCAGTCAGTCATCCTGTGCCACAGCCCCAACTGTTCCCCTGCTCAGAGCCATTTTGTATGTGACATCTAACCACTATGTCAGGATAAATGGTTTCATCTCTTCTTGTGCTGATTTGAACTACAAGCTCACCAATGTTACTGCTTTTCCACAGCAGTGAATTCCCACAATTGCACATTAGCAGAGAAACTGGTGTCTGGGCTTTCAGAAGTCCTCGGGTTTTCTTCACGACGAACAGACTGGAGGTTAACACTACTCAGAGGTCATGGGAAACATCCATAGTAAAGGGATGTGGGAGGGTTTGTGCAGTTTCTCTCCCTCCTATTCTGCTGTTTCAGAGTCTACAAACAGCTGCCAATGTGTTTAATCACTACAAGCGAAAAAACACTGGAAAATGTATGCAAAATATGGGTGCACTGGGAGAGGACAGGAGGGTGGGAGAGAAAAAGAAGACAGATTTTAATGATCTCTGTCCACTCCCAAAGTAAAGACATACCCAATGTTATCCAGCAGCATGAAGATATGTTTTAACAATAACCTTTAAAATAATGGTAAAAAATATAAATTAAATACTGCTTGTCTGTTCCCCAGAGTTTAAAAAGAAAATCAGCTTCTGCTTTATTTGGTAGGAAACCTTAGCTTACTCCAGAGAACAGGGTGTAAAGCCACAGTATTGCACTGTTAAAGAGATTTGGTATTCCAGCTAGGTACTGAATTTCCTTTAATAAATATTAGCACTTGGAAAAATTCTGAACTGTGTAAAACCCACAATTTCGAATTCCTTTCCAGCACCTTAGCTTATGCAAGACTGACACAGAAAGGAACTTCTGAAGCCCATAAAGGCAGGGAGGTTTAACTTCTGTTTTCATTTTTCCTAAAAAAATATTAAAGCCATGCTCGAGTAATCATTTTTAATGAAAGAATATAACTCTGTGAGTTAAACTCTCTTAATAAGCCTGAACTTGTGAAAGAAGTGCATCTCAAGACTATCATGAGTAATTGCTGCATATTTTCAAGACATCATTATTAAGATGAGCAGCTTTTAGTGCTGGTTAACTGTGACACTGCTGATTTTCAAGTGTGTGCAACTCTTACATTTTTGTCGTGCTATCTTTCGACAGCTCCTTCTCCTTTTGCCTCCGAACATGGGACAGGTTCCTACTTTCAGTGGGGTTTATTGTTGATGGTTTATGTCCATCCTTGCAACTCCATTAGCTAATGGAAAAAAAATAGTGATGGACCTGTGTATCATGCCCTGAGATTTACATACCACAGGTTTTTGTTAAGAGTTTTCAATCATTTAACACATATAAAGACCATGCTGAAAGGTGATATTCCAATACACAAGCCAGCTATGAAATAACAGACATAGTGGTAGTTTTTCTTCTCAACCTATTGGCTCAGATACTGAGGGGACAGGGGAGGGAAGGGAAATATGCTACACAATAAAGAATCTCCTGACTCAGCCTAAGGGAAGAGATATTTTTCTGGTTCTGTGATCCAGATCACTCGTGGGCAAGACCAGACCAAGGCAAATGGATCAGACAGATGCAAAACAAGCCCAGCCATAAAAACCTCAAAAAAATCTTCCAGTCTACATCCCAAGCTCTTTAGTATGCTCATCATTACTCTGTAAGTTTTAAAAAGGAGAGCACATGAAGCAAAGCCATTTGCCTACCTTTTTACTGAATCCTGCATTATACTTTCTTTTATAAAAAGCAGACTAAATCTAATGACTGCAGCCATCTTACAATCTGCAGGCCTTTCTGCCTGCAAGCTGTGATCAATTTATAAAGTACAGATGAAAAAAAGCAGCCCAGAGCAGGATGCAAAAGCTCAAGTAAGCTGCCAGCCTTTTCTTAGGTGCCCTCTTTGGGGGCAGCAGCACCTCCACACTCATGGCAGGGGGTGAGAAAGAAGTTGAAATGAAGTCATCTCTTTAGAGAACAGTAAAAAAAAACTTTTAAGTCACTTTTCTTCACTTCCACTTCACTCAGTTCAGGCACTCAACATTTACTTACAGGACATCAGAATTTAAATAAAGGACTCAAACTGTGTCAACTTTTAAATGATTTCTTGTTCTTCAAGATACTGGCAACCTGATACCAGAAATTCCACATCCCTTTATCTGTCTTAAGAAGAGCTTACAGACTTAGAAGCAATTTTCCCACTCTATCAAAATTCTACAAAGGACATGAGAAAGGTCAGAAAGAAAGCTCTGGTTTCTCTGACTTTGACCACAGAGCTCTCCAAAAAGCATATTGAATATCATTGCACCCAAACAGGGAAACATCATACCATCACCTTTTTAATCTATGATGGATGGCATTATATGGCAATAACAGAGCAATACAATGGCAACCTTGTCTTCTTCTGGGTTTCATTTAAATCAAATCCCCCAAATGAAGCCTAACTTAGAAAGAAAAACAAAAAGAGCTGAACTTTAAATGCTACTACAATATAAGTGTGCCAGTTAGAGTCCTGCAAGGAGTTCCTTTTTATCTGAAAGCACATGCAAGCTCAGAATCCAAGTTCAGATAACTGTATACTTTTCCCAGGGTGGTCTCTTTGATTTGGTGGGTCTCAGGCTCCTAATTATCCAGATCAAATGTCAGACCAGAAAGATAATGTTGGAGCCTGCATGGGCCTGGCTTCCTTTCCCCTGGAAATCAGTGTGCAGAGACCAGAAGGAAAGATCTTACTAGTTTGCACCAGATTTTCTTTAAAGAAAGGTGTAAGAACTGAGCCATGCTTATTTTATAACTGTGCTGCAAACTGTGCTTGGATGTCTCTACGTGGAAAGCACAACATGAAGGTATGATGAGGTTTAGGAGTGCCATGAAGACGTGTTCTGTCCTAAACAATGACAATTCTTTACAAAAGAAATAATTAGTTAAATTCATCATATGTTCTAGCTGTATTTGTTTTTTAGTGATCTTCAAGCAGGTCGAAGCACAACTACATGATGTTTATTAATGGCTTAGCAGGAAGGTGTTACCTATATGCAAGATGAAGTGTGCCTGAGAGAGGAGGAACTTTTCTGTGAGTCTGCAAGATAAGATGTAGATGAGCTGTGGGTTAGAGGAAGACTAATAACACAGTAAGTGATAGTATTAAAAATAAATAAATGTTTAAGTCATAAACCATGAGAAAAAAAATGAACTGCTTTACTGAGCAGCTTAGAAGAGAAAGAAAAATGAACCCAATCCCTTGGATCAAGGCAGTTAGAAATGGTTTATAGTTTTAATACTCAAGACTGGCAATGACAATAAAAATTTAAAAAAACTTAGACACTGTGGCCTTTATAATTCTCCCCACTTACAATCATGGAAGATATTTGTGCTTATTGTGCATTTATCAACACTCAATTTTCTGTAAGGTGTAATTATTGATAACTAAAATGGTGATCTTAAATCATAAAAAAACCACTGTTAAGTAAAAAATATTCCTCAAGCTCACACCTCAGAAAACAAGCATTCTATACAGATGCCTGCAGCCCAGTCATGGTGCTACTGGTGTGGAATTTCTCAATGTGGTGAAAAGGGACATGTTGTAGATTTTGCATGTTCCCTGAAGGCATGTTAAACTTCACAGACACCTCTCCAGAGAATCCAGTGACTGAGATCTTTGTTCCCTTCACCAAGGAAATCAGATGCAATGCAGTCAAAAATTGAACTCTTCACATGGCAGGTTCAGTACTGAACAGAAAAGCAACTGTTTGCCTGTCTTAAAGTAATAACCAAAACCTCTCAGATCTCTACATAAGTGCTCAAAGCTTGAAATGCTTGTGTCTAGGTGTAAAACACTCAAAGCCTTGGACTTGTATAGAGTAATTGCTTAGTCCCATGTAGTACTCCTTAATTTCTTTGATCATGAACAGTAATGCCTGTCAGATGTGCATTATCACAGTGCTGGAGGCAAAAAGCTCTTTTGTTGCTTTCTTTTGAGGTAATAAATGAAGTGATGCCATTCACATTTTATAGATAAGGATGTTAGCTACAGAGAGTTGAAGGTTCTTGCCTAAGGTCACGGAGGAATTACTTCGTCTGAGCTGGTTATCTCTTATTTTAGTCACATAAAAGAATTTGGTTCTCAGTTATCAACTATTTATCATTAAATATGTCATTAAACAAGGAATAAAGAAAGCATCACTGTCATCATTCAACAGAAAAGCATCTTGCAAGTGTGAGTCATTACAAAGTGGAGTTCTGCAACAACAGGGTGTTTTAACAAGGGCAAGGCTAGAAGCTAAATATTAGTTACAAAAAGCATAAAATAAATACAAGATTACTGAAAACTCATCTAGTTTCAAAAAGAAGTGGATATGGTGTGAATCACATCACAGGTTTCAGATCCTCACGGCTGCCTTGGTGTCAGACTTAGGAAAAACAGTTCTGATTTTGGCCTCACGTTGCAACCTTGTGAAACTCCCACTTTTTGCATTCGGATGTGAAAACCAGCCTTACTTACTTTAAATTTTTTGAGGCTTTTAAATTCCCCAACTCAAATAAAATCGCGGGACAGCTAAAACAACAACACATAGGACCAAAGCAAAATTTTACAGGAGACTCCATGTGACCAAAGACAGCTGACGTTAAGAAATTTCTATGGAATATACAAACTTGAGTTTTTAGTCAGAATTGGTGATATTACATCAAGCATGCTTGCTCACCCAAGCTGGGCTGTAAGATTGACACACGTATTGCTACTCTATTAGGATTTTTTTGTCATTTGCAAATTTTATTAGCAATGATTTTATATCACTTTTCAGATATTTGCTACTTGTCACTCAAGAAATTTAATTACTCTGAATCAAGAGTATTTCTGTGAAAGACTTGTTACAAAATATGCTAGTGGAGATTTCTTATCAAAGATAATTTTTAATCTAATAGTTGATCATGCCTAGCCCACTTACATTGAGATATATTAACTTTGTATAGACTTGTTTGGAATACATTGTTTTCCGTGTCATTAATTTTAAATATTTTTAAATTTTAGATGGTTTGTTCACTCAAAAAGGATGTTTGCTTTTATTGTTTTTATTCTAACTAATGAGTAAGTGTACAAGTTGATGATCAGAAGCACAGAAATAACTGACATTTTTATTCTCCCATAAAATTTTAATATGAATGGCCATAAACAGCTCAACTAGAATGCCTATTGTTAATTTTAAATTGATTTATGTCCTTTTTAGAACTATGGTTTAGGGTCCTCTTTAATTTTTACAGTTTATGGTGGATTTTAGTAGTAGAGGTTAATTCCTCTGATAAAGAAAAAACAGCATGTGCAATAGAATGTATTTACAAAGATTATTTTTACTGCAGAAATTATTCATCTCCTAAATTTTACGATGATAAATATCCAGATAAACTGCAATGAAATACAGCTTCTTTCCTAGACTTTCAGCAATTCTTAGAATGAGGAGAAGTGGGAATCCATTGGCAATGAGTACTTGGTGATGTATGGAAATACCAACATTTTCCAAGCACCTCTGAAGCCTCACCTAGTGCTTCTTGGACTGAAATTCCTACATGACTAAGGAGAGAAGAGAGTAATTACAGAAGGAACACTGAAAGAGAAAAAAACCCCAAAACTTCAAATGCTATTTAATTAATGTTATTTTCAGGATAATTTTTTGATTCCTATGAAAATCATTTTATCACAATTTGGAAGGAGATTGTTGACAACACCAACATTGCAGAGCTCGAATCTTTTCAGGCTACATTCATAAAAATGAGGAAAGCTCTTCAAAGGCTTTAATACCAAATGATGTAGTTTGGTGCAGGTAGTTATATACTAGTTTAAATCTATCAAACACCTAACTATTACTTTTGACTTATTCTCAGAATTCTGATTTGAGGCAAGAAGTTCTGGTGCTGGAGCCTGTGCTTTTATCTTCCAACCCTTTCAGTGTGCAGATGCATTCAATGCTTCTGCAAATCAGCCTCATAACTCTAAAGAGCACAGAGGGATTTTTGTGGCTTTAATTTGTTTATTTGGTTTTGGTTTTGTTTTGTTTTGATTTTTTGCCTGTCCATTCTCTCCAGGAAGAAAATTAGTCTTGTTAAACCAGTTAATTTAGTTAAACCAGTTAATTGGGCTGGGAAGCTACTGAATTGACAGTAATTGTGTATTGTTCTATTTTTATACTTGAATAACAAACCATTTTTAATTCTTGGTGATGAATAAATGGTCATAGAATATTCTAAGCCAATGTCACAGCTCAGAGAAAACTACAGAGCTTTCTGAGTACCAGCTGACTGAAAACACCAGCCCGTTATTTTTGTGAACTCAGGCTAGTAGTGATTTTTCATTGAATTTTTGATAGGTCAAGTACAGTTCAGATGTGGAATGATTTTTTTCCACATCCTACAGTGTGGTATTTTTTAGCAGGTTTTAAGCTAAAAATAAAAATTTTTTGATATACAGGAAAATAATATAATAATAAAATAATATAAAATAATATTAAAAAGTATTCAGAAAATACTTCAAATTATTAATTATAGCATTTTTTAGATACAGCAGAGAGCTTGGCCATGGTGAGCTGTATTTAGCCTAAGGCTGAACAATTATTAAGAAGACATGGTGGCTTTATACCAATTGTGTCTTTTATGAATTCAAGGCTTCAGGAAAGGGCAATTTGGCTTCCTTACAACAAGTTTTGTGTAAAAGCAAGTTCTGAGCTGTTTAAATCACATCTGTGGGGTTTGAGCAGCTTTACAGGCCAGAGACCAGTAGTGACACTTGGCTGCTTCCTATGTATCACAGGGGGATTTCTAAGACACTCTTAGAGGTTGTTGGTTTCCAAATGCTGAACAAAGATGACAGCAAAGAGGGACAGGTGGAGGCAGTTTTTCTATCCATCAGTTTCAACCAAGTCTAATTTTATTACATAAAAATATATCTGCTTTAAGTAACAACTTGATATAGCACTATTTATGGCCCAGACAAATACGAATTGGAAAGTATCACATGGAGCATACTTGAAGCATTTTTTACCTTATTGGATGGAAGAAGCAGCTTACTGGAATGAATAAGTAGTCCATGTAGGATAAATTTAGTATATTAATATTAAATATTTTACAACACCATATCTGAATTTCACTTTATTTTTCCATTAATTAATTTCTTATTACTCCTTTTTTTCTTTTTTTTTGGTACAGCCTCTGCGAAATGGAGTAAAGCCACCAAAATAAATAGTTGAATTATTTCTAACCAAATAAGTTCTCATTTAAACTCAGGTTTCTAACTAAATTATTTCCTCTTCCCCACTTACTGTGAGGTAGGAGAAAATTGGCTGCTTGAACTCCAATTACAGGCCTCTGCTTAAGAAAGATCTGTATAATTTGTATACTTGCTGAGACAACACAGTAGTGCCTTAGTCTCCGAAATGTCTCTGTGCTCAATTAATATTTTCCAGACGAATGGTATTGTCACCAGTGAGCAGGGATTCTCAGTGCTGACTTGAAAAGAGACAAGCCAGGCACTTGGACACTCAAACTGAGAAAGTGACCAGTGCTCAGCAAGGACCATGGAATCGGAACATTTGCAATAAATGTTGAGGTTAATCTTAGATCAGAAAAATCCCTTCTCCTGAGAAAACAACTTCCTGCGAGTGAATCTCAAATTTCAGTTGACAGCGACTCCAAGGACCTACCTGTTTCCTAGTGACCTTTTATGTAATTTAACAGGATGCAATATGAAGAGTGTTTTCCCCTAAGGACCAGCATAAATTTCCTTTTGCTTGCTTTCATCCTGTTACTTATGCTTAGACTACTTCAGATTATCTTAAACATTTCCGTGGTACCTATTGATAACAACACCCCCAGTGAAACTTTGCTGGTGTTTACTCCTTTTCAGATACAGCACAATCAAGGAGGACAATGTGTGTGCTTGAACCCCCACAGCAAGAAGCCAATTTTTACCAATAAGGAAAAAAATGCTGCAAGAACCAGAAAGATTAAAAAACCCAACAAATCAACCAACCAATCACCCAACAAACAAACCAACAAATCCACCAAAAAAACCCCCCAAACCACTTGCAGAAGTAGATTATATTTGAGCCTGGAAAAAAAATATTACTGGAGTAGACATGTATCCTTCCAAGTTTTTATGGAGACAATAAACCAAGAACTGGGTAATATGTTCTGACCATCTATTTTAAGCCGACTTGAAGTACTTGCCTAGTAAAATTATTGCTTTATATAACAGTTTGTTCTTTTTGTTTTGATTAATGACCATGCTAGTTTCTAGGCAGCAATGCTTCCTACAGCTACATAGGAGAAAGCACTTTTTTTGGAACTGCTGTTACCTGCCAGTGAGAAAATGGCTGTCCTGCCAGTGCATTTTACAGAAAGCAATTAAATCTTGTTCTAAAATAGAAAGTGTCCAGCGTTGTTTTTAAACATGTAACAGTTTTTGAGCATCCTGTTCTTGTTTTTCTAATTCAATTCCATTACTGACCTTGTGAATCTTCAGATAAGATAAATTGCCTTTATTTGAAATAGATGTACTAGTTTGAAAACAAACCAGTGGGAGGCACTAAGTCAGAATA